>NC_088240.1:80197862-80477862 GCF_036934945.1 Oncorhynchus masou masou | reverse complement strand
TCCGTATGTGTAGTTCCCACCTTGAAGCATGGAGGAGGAGGTGTGATGGTGCTTGCATGTGACAGTGTCTGTGATTTATTTAGAATTCAAGGCACACTTAATCAGCATGGCTACCACAGCATTCTGCAGCAATACGCCATCCCATCTGTTTGGCACTTAGTGGGACTATTATTTGTTTTTCAACAGGACAATGCCCCAACACACCTCCAGGCTGTGTAAGGGCTATTTGACCAAGAAGTAGTGAGATGGAGTGCTGTATCAGATGACCTGGTCTCCACAATCACCTGACCTCAACCCAATTGAGATGGTTCGGGATGAGTTGGACCGCAGAGTGAAGGAAAAGCAGCCAACAAGTGCTCAACATATGTGGGAACTCCTTCTAGACTGTTGGGAAAGCATTCCAGGTGAAGCTGGTTGAGTGATGGCCAAGAGTGTGCAAAGCTGTCATCAAGGCATAGGGTGGCTACTATGAAGAATCTCAAATATAAAATATATTTTGATTTGTTTAACACTTTTTTGGTTACTACATGATTCATCATGACTGGTTGCATCACTGCCTGGTATGGCAACTGCTCAGCCTCCAACCACAAGGCGTTACAGAGGGTAGTGCATACGGCCTAGCTTCCTGCCATCCAGGACCTATATACCAGGAGTTGTCAGAGGAAGGCCCTAAAAACTGTCAAAGACTCCAGCCACTCTAGTCATAGACTGTTCTCTCTGCTACCGCATGGCAAGCGGTACCGGAGCGCCAAGTCTAGGTCCAAAAGGCTTCTTAACAGCTTCTACCCCCAAGCCATAAGACTCCTGAACAGCTAATCAAAGGACTACTCAGACCCCTTGTTTATGCTGCTGCTACTCTCTGTTTATAATCTATGCATAGTCACTTTAACTCTACCTACATGTATATATTACCTCAATTACCTCAATTAACCGGTGCCCCCGCACATTGACTCTGTACCGGTACCCCCTGTATATAGCCTTGGTTGTTATTTTACTGCTGCTCTTTAATTATTTGTTACTTTAATTTTCTATTTTCTATTTTTTACGTAACACTTATTTTCATTTGTTTCCTTAACTTCCTCAAGCCTGGTTGGTTAAGGGCTTGTAAGTAAGCATTTCATTCTAAGGTCTAAGCCTGTTGTATTCGGCGCGTGACAAATAAATTGGACTTGATTTGATTCCATATGTGTTATTTCATAGTTTTGATGTATTCACTATTATTCCACAATGTAGAAAATAGTAAAAATTAAGAAAAACCCTTGAATGAGTAGGTGTGTCTAAACATTTGACTGGTACTGTAAATACACTACTGTTCAAAGGTTTGGGGTCACTGAAAAATGTCCTTGTTTTTTTTAAAAAAGCACGTTTTTTGTCCATTAAAATAACATCTAATTGATCAGAAATACAGTGTAAACATTGTTAATGTTGTAAATGACTATTGTAGCTGGAAAGTTTGAAAGTTTCTTCAAGTGCAGATTGATTTTTTAAATGGAATATCTACATAGGCGTACAGAGGTCCATTATCAGCAACCATCACTCCTGTGTTCCAATGGCACGTTGTGTTAGCTGATCCAAGTTTATCCTTTTAAAAGGCTAATTGATCATTAGAAAACCCTTTTGCAATTATGTTATTACATCTGAAAGCTGTTGTCCTGATTAAAGAGGCAATAAAACTGGCCTTCTTTAGACTAGTTGAGTACCTGGAGCATCAGCATTTGTGGGTTCGATTACAGGTTCAAAATGGCCAGAAACAAAGCCCTTTCTTCTGAAACTTGTGAAACAACATTAACAATGTCTAAACTCTATTTCTGATTTCTTTCTCTTTTTCTTAAATGTGCTTTTCTTTCAAAAACAAGGACATTTCTAAATGACCCCAAACTTTGGAATGGTAGTGTGTGTATTTATATATGGCTCTGGTATGAACCATCTTCACTGACCAGTAAAACAAAGTCAGATGCTGATCTGATGATGATGTCACTCTCATCTGCAGGCACTGGCACCCACGTGAGATCGACATCAGCATTCACACACACATTAACCCACCTGGTCTGAGGACGCGGTCCAGGCGGTCCAGGCGGTCGGTGGTCTTGGGCGGGGGCCTGCGTGCCCCGCGCGGGGAGCGTGTGTTGGGGGAGGCGGCCGGGGAGTTGGGCTCTGGGGGGAGGTCTGGGGCAGGATATCCTCTCTGGATTAACACCTCAGCAGCACACAGCAGACACACACTGTGCTGGCATGGCAGGATGATGGGCTGCTTCACCATCTCAGTACACACCGGGCAATGCAGCTCCCGCTCCATACTCTTCATGTTAGACTGGAGGACGAGAGAGGGAGGGAGGGGGGATAAGGGGTTGGAGATAGTAGAGACAGGGAGAGGAGTTAGAGGAGCAGGGAGGGGGGATAAGGGGTTGGAGATAGTAGAGAGACGGGGAGAGGAGTAAGAGGAGCAGGGGGGGGTAAGGGGTTGGAGATAGAAGAGAGACGGGGATAGGAGTTAGAGGAGCAGGGAGGGGGGTAAGGGGCTGGAGATAGTGGAGACGGGGAGAGGAGTTAGATGAGCAGGGAGGGGGGTAAGGGGTTGGAGATAGTAGAGAGACGGGGAGAGGAGGTAGAGGAGCAGGGAGGGGGAATAAGGGGTTGGAGATAGAAGAGAGACGGGGAGAGGAGTTAGAGGAGCAGGGAGAGGGAATAAGGGGTTGGAGATAGTAGAGACGGGGAGAGGAGTTAGAGGAGCAGGGAGGGGGAATAAGGGGTTGGAGATAGTAGAGACGGGGAGAGGAGTTAGAGGAGCAGGGAGGGGGGATAAGGGGTTGGAGATAGTAGAGAGACGGGGAGAGGAGTTAGAGGAGCAGGGAGGGGAGATAAGGGGTTGGAGATAGTAGAGATGGGGAGAGGAGTTAGAGGAGCAGGGAGGGTGAATAAGGGGTTGGAGATAGTAGAGAGACGGGGAGAGGAGTTAGAGGAGCAGGGAGGGGGGATAAGGGGTTGGAGATAGTAGAGAGATGGGGAGAGGAGTTAGAGGAGCAGGGAGGGGAGATAAGGGGTTGGAGATAGTAGAGATGGGGAGAGGAGTTAGAGGAGCAGGGAAGCAAATAAAGGGTGAGTGAGCAGGGCAGAGGGTGTGAGGGGAAAGAGGGGGAAGTGAAAACAGGAGTGAGAATGAGGCAGAGGAATAACTTAACTTCTCTAAATAGAGGAGAGAGAGTGAGCGAGAGAATGAGATGAGAGAGAGGGAGATAGAAACAGCATCTTACATTGTTGAACCATTCTTGGTTTAGAATTTATGTTGGACACATGAAAGGAGAAAGCAGGTGTGTGTGTGTATAAATACCCAGGCCAGGGCTGCCTAAGGCGCTACAGCCAGTCTCTTTAAATACGAGTGTAATCACTTCATTTCAGCTCTGTCTGGCCAACAGCATGATGTAAACCCCGTATAGAGGAGTAATAGATCCCTCTATCTATAGCGCTGTTGTAGGACTAGTTGCTTGATTCTAACCCTCCTCCGTTCAGTTAATACAAGCCACCACGATGGTGAGAAGAGATTCATTTTACGGGAACAATGAATAACATTCAAATGGATTTCAACGCACAAAATAGGCTATATTACCGGGCAAGTAGCCGACTTCACCTTCCCTAGGCCGGCTATAGAAATATCAATGGGATTAATGATAGGCCAAGGCTACTGGCTACCGGGAAAATAGCATTCACATCGATTAGGCTTCGATAAGAATGACTACACCTCTCTCTCTCCTCTATCAATGTTTTTTCTTTCCCTGGCTCGGCCAGAATAGTCGGTGTCAGTGGGTCCTTTCTGCGCCCAGGGGGGGTTCTGCACCTATGATGCGCGAAAGCCAAGACCGCCGCCGCGTGCTGGCGCTCCCTGAATCCCGTTTCTATGGCGACAAACATCATCAGTTCCCTGCTCACGGTGTTGCGAGATTGCAAATCATATAATCGGGCCCATTGTTTTGTCTGTGCATGCTGGGGTACGCATTCGACCGATAGGCTTCAAACATATATATTGGCTATCCATTTAATCCTCCTTTCACCTTTTACCTCATAGCTAGGTGTGTCAATAACCAGCCGATATTGACCAGCCGCTGGCGTCAAGCCAAAGTGTTGGAGCCAAATGCTACCCATTTCTAATTTATAGCTCAGACTCATTAATGAATGTCTGGTTCAATTTTAGTCAATCTAATAACAAAAGCAGACCATTTCACATTGAAGAAAAATATAGCCTAAGAATTATGTATGGAGGATGATGAAATGTTGATGCCAAAACGGATGTGAAGGCCTCTATATCTTATGTAGTCAGGCCTACGTAGCGTGCTGAAAACACAGTTTAACTAAAACCATTATGCAATATTAATATAGCTTATCTGAGGACTTTCTCGCTGAACGGCCAATTGAAATACAGGTAACCAAACCAAATCTGTTTGCTATAGCCTTGGTCTGGTGGCCTACAGAATAACAAAATAGGCTCCAGTCTCCACATCAAATTTATGGTCAACAAATAGGTCTAATTAATCATCACCACACTTACGCTGATTTGAACGAGTGCGTCCATCATAGACGTAAACGCCTGGAGTTCTGCTTCAGCCATCCTTTAGGATAAAACGCGGTGTTGATGCGAATGTAGCCTGGTCTGTCAAATTCACAATCGTAGCCTAGGCCTAGTAATATACTCAAATATGTTGTCCTAGGGTGAATAAAGCAAATGTTAATAGCTTGGTCAATCAACCATATGTAGCCTAGGTATAGGCTATCGCATATTAGTCTGACCGGATGTATACGGTCTGGAGTGCGCAGCGTTGATTTCTGTCCCTTTCCACTGAGCTCGCGCTGATAAGATGATGTTCAATAGTGGAGGATAGAGCATGCGTGGTTATTTCTGCTGAGTGAAACAGTTTCAAGTGCTCTCTCTCTCTCTCTCTCTCTCTCTCTCTCTCTCTCTCTCTCTCTCTCTCTCTCTCTCTCTCTCTCTCTCTCTCTCTCTCTCTCTCTCTCTCTCTCTCTCTCTCTCTCTCTCTCTCTCTCTCTGTGTGCGTGCGTGTGCAGTGGCGGTTCTGGCTTCTATGGCTCCCTGGGCGTGTGTGTGTGTGTGTGTGTGTGTGTGTGTGTTTCTCACTGTGTAGGCCTATACACGTAATCATTATGAATATTTTGGGCAGAATTGGTTTGAAATGTAATTGTCACAAAAAGGAATTACATTATTTTACTGCCACTGCATGTCTGGTGAAAACAACACACTGATATTGATGCATACATTGCATATGACCCTACCTACATGACAATTGTTTCACTTTAATAATGTTTACATACTGCTTTACTCGTCTCGTATACTGTACTTTATCCTACTGTAACGCCACTCCGACATTGCTCATCCTAATATTTATATAATTCTTAATTCAATTCTTTTACTTTTAGATTTGTGTTTAATGTTGTGAATTGTTAGAAACTACTGCACTGTTGGAGCAAGGAACACACGCATTTCGCTCCACCCGCAATAACATCTGCTAAATATGTCTATGTGACCAATAAATTTAGATTTTATTCTTGCCACGAGATGGCGACGTGAGATTATAAAACGCTACTAGAATTGACGCGTTCCTCATCCTCAACTGGTCTGTTTCCGTCCTAAATCGTTAACGAAACCCCACGTTCTTGAATGCACCCCAGATTTAAGTTGTTGTAGCAACGAGCTAAGCCATGCCTGCAGCGTCTGTTGTTTCTAGTCCTAGACACAGTTGTTTCAATGAATGGTAAATGTATCATCAAATGTGGCTAGTTTTTGGCTCCAAATACTGACTAACGAGTTGAACAACGTCGTATGTCCTGTACTGGGTACATTAGCTAGCTTAGCTAGCTAAGTTAGCACTATCAAGGTGAGTGTGCGGATAAATTAGCTCATACATTTGCTAATAGTAAAGTTACTTAGTCTACACATTGTATATAAAGTGCTGTTCACATTAATTTGAGTAGCCTTAACGCTACCGTTAGCAGTCTAACATTTACAGCCTATATTGTATTGTATTTTATTGTAGCAGGCTCAAGTCAACACACGGATGTTGTTGTTTCTATTGGCAATATTAACATTAACGTTACTTGTCAACGTTTGCCTATTCCGCCTCTTTATTCTAGGTACCATAGTACCCATACAGGCACATCTTTGCTGGGGCAATGTCTGCAGTCAGCAGCCTGGTCCCGGCTCGATTCCTGACTCTCACTGCTCACCTCGTCATCGTCATCACCATTTTCTGGTCACGGGTATGTTCTGAGTACTGGCAAGGTTCTGGACAAACCATATCCTCTGTGTGTGACATGTCTCATGTCAGTATCTGGCATCTAGAAGACACCAGTTGTTGTTCACGACATCATCAACATGCTATATAATATATTGTGTTTCAACCGTGCTCGGAATCTAGTGACACTGCGTAGATCTATCTCTGAAGTAATTGTACTCATTGGCCCACAGGAGAACAATGTTGAAGCTTGCCTGCCTTTGGATTTCACACAGGACCAATACGACAAGGAGGACACCAAGTAAGCATCTTTCACCCAGGACATGACTCCTAACCCTACACACACAGTCTATCCAAAAATAATTGCTGTAGGTTTTGATAAATTACTTGTCTTAAACACTCTGTCTATCTGTCTGCTCTGTCTGCTCTATCTGTCTTCTCTGTCTATCTGTTTGTCTTCTCTGTCTTCTCTGTCTATCTGTCTGTCTTCTCTATCTGTCTGTCTGTCTTCTCTATCTGTCTGTCTGTCTGTCTGTCTGTCTTCTCTATCTGTCTGTCTGTCTTCTCTATCTGTCTGTCTGTCTTCTAGGTTGGTGGTAGCGTTGTCAGTCACCATGGGTCTGTTTGCTATAGAGCTGGCTGGCTTCTTCTCTGGTGTGTCTATGTTCAACTGCACCCAGGGCCTCCTCTGTATCCTTTACATTTTCTCAAAACTCTTCCACAAAACCCTGTACATATTCAAAGTACACATAATGCATAGTACAGCAGTGGTCACCAGTCCTAGTCCTGGAGAACTACAGTTTGCTTTCGTTCTTGCACAGTACTAATTTTGTGTGGCCAGTCACATCAACAAGGAGGCTACTCAAGGTCTTGATGTTTTGTTGAGTAGCTGAGTGTTGGTGCTGGGCAAGAATGAAAGCCTGCACAGTGTGACTCTGGGAATAGTGAAGAACATGGGAGGGAATTGATAGATGTATGCAGGAAGTTATACTCTTCTTTCAGATCAACAAGGGGACGTTAATATGGACACGGATATAAGGTTGAGGAAGTCATCTTTTTATTGGTGTGGTTAAGATTCCCTGACTCAGGACTCCCTCCCCATACACCATCCATGCATCCATCTCTCCATCCACACACTAGCGACTGCAGCCCATGCCAGTGCCTCTGTGGCTCTGCTGTTCTTTCTGTTTGAACAATGGGCATGTGAAATATACTGGTGGATCCTTGCTTTCTGCAGGTTAGTGTGTGTGTGTGTGTGTGTGTGTGTGTGTGTGTGTGTGTGTGTGTGTGTGTGTGTGTGTGTGTGTGTGCTTCTCCTCAGAGGTTTTGTTACCCTGACTGACGTCTCCTCCAGCGTTGGCTGTCCACTGCAGCGCGTCCGTCTCCCTGTCTTTCTTTGTCTTCCAGAGATGGGAGTGTTGGACATACTGGGTTATTTTTGCCTTCTGCAGGTTTGTGTGACAGACTGACAGACAGGCATCGTGTGTGTGTCCTGGAGTTATTTGGGTAATTTTTGCCTTGTGCAGGTTGATGCTTTGCTTATAATGCTGCCATCCTCTCTATCTCCCGTAGTGTTCTCCCTGCATTTGTGGAGATCCTACTCTTCATCGCAGTGTTCGGACTGAAGAAGAAGCCACTATAACCGAGAGCAGTGTTTCACATCAATGTTCGGTCTGGAATGTAGTGTCCGTCCTTCCCAGCACTTGTACACAGCTGTCCAAGTGACACATTGTGACTGTTCAATAGTGTGAAGGAGACATAGTTGATGTTAGTGATGCTGGATGGTGATCGTAGTGATAAAGACAACAGAGCTGGTTATGATGTGGGTGGTCAAAGCTGCAGCATCCGATACGGTGACAGCATAGGTTCGAATCTGGCCTTCTCACTTTTGACACAGCCTTTATCTATCCATCAATAGTCAGATTATTTTATTTATTTATTTTAAGCTGTGGTCTGTGTTTCAGGATTGTGGGCGTTGTAGATGGAAACAGAGCTACTGTATGTACCAAGGCGGAGAGGATGATTTGTAAAAACTCCAGCGTATTGATCCTAATTGCTACGCTGAATGTATAGACACAAGTAACCATCTTTCTCTTCACCATGCTAAATGGTCCTGTGTACCATAGGGTTTTAGTACCACCTTTCTAAAACGTTTACCTAAAAAATATATGTTTTATCAAGCTGAGGCTATCCCAGTTTGTTTTTCATTTCATTGTAGAGTCACTTGTAAACCATTTCTTTCTTTTAATATACTTTTTAAATGAATCTAAAATGTGGTGATATAGGGGTGTAGCTACTATCAGATATGTCAAATTACGATTAAAGTATTTTACTTGTGTAATCTAGTATTTATTTCATAAACACGCCTTGAAGAATGTGTGCAGTGTGTGTGTCAGTCTTGACGCACGTTTTGCGTTGCTGGAATCTGATTGGCACTTCACATTCGACACCTACGTGTGCCACCTCTCATAGGTTCCGGGTAGCAGAAACGGACTTTGTTCCTGGAGCTGCCTGTGTTTTGAAAGGATATCGAAAACGCATGATATTCTGTGTCAAAAACGTAATTATTGCTTAAATATCAAAACATGGGTAAGTTCTGCAAGGCTAACGTTACTGTTTAATTTTGATCTATGTTTGTGCGTTGAAAATAAGTATTGAGGGATAGAAAACGTAAAGGTATCTAGCTAACGATAGCTAGTTGTGTAACGGTAGACTTGCCATTCATTGCTAACTTTGTTAGTTACGTAGCTATTTTGTGCAGAATACACTTGCCAACCATGTATATTTCTTCAGTTTAACGGTAGGTAGGCTGTGTTGTCAAAATGTATGATAAAGTTTTCTTGTAGCTACCAAGTTAGATATTTTCATTATTCGAGAGAGGGTGTTTTCACACGGAGTCTTTCAAGAGTGTACACTGACGTGGCGTAAAGATTGCTGTTAGGATACAGTGAAATGTTTCGTATAGGCTAGTTTATTTTATGTTTCTGTCACTCAGATGAAATATAAACCCAATTGTTGATATTATTATGTTAGAAACTGGCCTATTCAGTCCAGCTGCAGTCCCTTAGATGATAGTTTGTGACAGTAGTAGAACAATGTGTAATCTGCCTCTCCCCTCCCTCCAGCGGTGAACACAGGCACATCCCTGGTTCTATCTAGTCTGTTCTCTGTGTTGGTGTTTGCTGGGATGCAGATGTTCAGCAGACAGCTGGGCTCTACAGAGTTGCACACCATCCTGGGAGGCTTCCTGGGCTCTGTCCTCTTTATCTGCTCCCTCACAGTATCCTCCTTACATCAAAACACACAACATAGCAGCACTGCATACAATGCAATCTAGGTAGACCTCAGATAGGCTTAGGGTTGTAAACTTGTCAGAGTAAGCTGTTTGTAAAGCCAGACAGCTGAAGTCTTTGTTTATGTTCTGTGCTCCCTTGAGTTCCCAAGTGATGGAAGCAGACAGTCATTTGGTTGCTTCTATAGTCCGCATGCAGTACTGAGTCATGGTGGCAGGGTTTATTTATATTTTTATTTCACCTTTACTTAACCAGGTAGGCTAGTTGAGAACAAGTTCTCATTTACAACTGCGACCTGGCCAAGATAAAGCATAGCAGTTTGAACAGACAGCAACACGGAGTTACACATGGAGTAAACAATAAACAAGTCAATAACATAGTAGAAAAAAAGTATATACATTGTGTGCAATGGGCATGAGGAGGTAGGCAAATAATTACAATTTAACAGATTAACACTGGAGTGATAAATGATCAGATGGTCATGTAAAGGTAGAGATACTCGTGTGCAAAAGAGAAAAGTAAATAAAAACAGTATGGGGATGAGGTAGGTAAATTGGGTGGGCTATTTACCGATGGACTATGTACAGCTGCAGCGATCGGTAAGCTGCTCAGATAGCTGATGTTTAAAGTTGTGGAGGGAGATAAGTCTCCAACTTCAACAATTTTTGCAATTCATTCATCGTGATCAGTGAACTGAGATAAGGCGGAACTTTACCTAGCATGGACTTGTAGATGACCTGGAGCCAGTGGCTCTGGCGACGAATATGTAGCGAGGGCCAGCCGACTAGAGCATACAGGTCGCAGTGGTGGGTGGTATAAGGCGCTTTAGTAACAAAGCGGATGGCACTGTGATAAACTACATCCAGTTTGATGAGAAGAGTGTTGGAAGCCATTTCAATTGTCTATTCTCTCCCACTGTGTGTTTCCCTCCTTAACCCTTTCTCCAACCAGGCCTTCAGTAACCTGGAAAACCTCATCTTCGGCAAGGGATTCCAGGTCAAGATCTTCCCAGAGAGTAAGTCCATCTTCACAACTACAGAGTGATGCACAGAATCTATTTCCTGTGTTTCACACACATTCACTGAGCCTCTAGTCATGAGTATGGGTGCATCTGAATAGTATAGCGGCTCAGCACCCACTCGGTCCTGTTTTAACGGGTGTTCATTTCTCTCCTGTCCACCAGTCCTGGTGTGCCTGTGCCTCTCTCTGTTTGCCTCTGGGCTGGTGCACCGTGTGTGTGTCACTACATGGTAAGTACGAACTCCCAGACTAATGACAAACCCAGGCGCACCACACACAGAAACTCTCTTAACTGAACTCAGTGATGACATGAAGCCTATCCAACTGACAATCTCTTAGAAAAAAATAGAAACTATTGGAACCAAGATGTAAAAATAACTGATATTGGCACAAGATGGAAGTAATGTTGGATCATCACTAACGACATTACAGTTAACAAAAATGTATGCTTAATCCAGTATAAATTCATGTATTGAATTTATTATACAAGAGACAAAATTCACAAATTCTACAGGACAACAGCAGAGATGTAAAACTACTAATGACTCAATAATTCATAACCTTCTGGAAATGTTATAAAATCCAAAAGTTATGGGTGGAGTTGGAAAGATGGCTCAGAAGTATTACAATGTAAATGAGCTTTTAATTAGTCTGTCTGCATATTTAAAGACATGGCATATAAGGGTGCAGTGAGATACCCGATGGGTAGGACAACACTTTTCTCATCAAACATCTTAAAAAAACATACTTCAACTGGAAATCAACCAATCATCTGTCATTCACGCAATGGAAGGGTCAAATGCTTTATATCTAAAAATTGAAAGTGTGCGGGTGACGGAGAAAAACAAATTTGTGCTGTTTGAGGCCATGTGGCAGAAAGTGATGCGGGCGCTGGAGATAAGGGGGTGAGGGCTGGTGGGTCTGGGCAGGAGTGATGTCGTTGATGTTTGTATGATGTCGTCGTTTGCTTGTGTATGTTTTGTATTGTTGGTCAAATAAAATCTTTAGGAAAAAAGGAATAGTAGTGATGATGATAACAGTACTACTATTATCAATGAACTTGGGGTGAAGTTTAAGTTTTTTTTCCAAACCCTATTGTGCTGTTGCTGTGCTGACTGTTTCATTTTGTTCTCTCTCCAGTCTGATATTCTCTCTGTTCGCCCTCTACTACATCAACAAAGTGTCTGCTGCTCTGTACCAGGCAGCCATTCCCACGGTAATGCCAGCCAAGGCTGCCAGCAAGGGCAAGAAAAAGAACTAAGTCACTAATTAGATCAAACTTTCATACCGTCATCCAATCAGCATCCACTACAATGGCTAACCAGGCAAGGGGGAAATGGTGTAGGTTAGCCAATGACAGTGTACCCCAGTTTCCTTTTTGCAGGTCGTGCCAACCAGCATTCCTAGATATTTTCCTTGACTTCTTAACTCTTTGATCACTGATCTCCAAGGACTGGACACCTCTCAGCAGTATAGATAACCTGAGACCTACCCAGCCCATCCATACACTGTTCTCAGCAGTATAGATAACCTGAGACCTACCCAGCCCATCCATACACCTTTCTCAGCAGTATACATAACCTGAGACCTGCCCATCCATACACTGTTCTCAGCAGTATACATAACCTGAGACCTACCCAGCCCATCCATACACTGTTCTCAGCAGTATAGATAACCTGAGACCTACCCAGCCCATCCATACACTGTTCTCAGCAGTATAGATAACCTGAGACCTACCCAGCCCATCCATACACTGTTCTCAGCAGTATAGATAACCTGAGACCTACCCAGCCCATCCATACACCTTTCTCAGCAGTATACATAACCTGAGACCTACCCAGCCCATCCATACACTGTTCTCAGCAGTATACATAACCTGAGACCTACCCAGCCCATCCATACACCTTTCTCAGCAGTATACATAACCTGAGACCTACCCAGCCCATCCATACACTGTTCTCAGCAGTATAGATAACCTGAGACCTACCCAGCCCATCCATACACTGTTCTCAGCAGTATAGATAACCTGAGACCTACCCAGCCCATCCATACACCTTTCTCAGCAGTATACATAACCTGAGACCTACCCAGCCCATCCATACACTGTTCTCAGCAGTATAGATAACCTGAGACCTACCCAGCCCATCCATACACTGTTCTCAGCAGTATAGATAACCTGAGACCTACCCAGCCCATCCATACACTGTTCTCAGCAGTATACATAACCTGAGACCTACCCAGCCCATCCATACACTGTTCTCAGCAGTATACATAACCTGAGACCTACCCAGCCCATCCATACACTGTTCTCAGCAGTATACATAACCTGAGACCTACCCAGCCCATCCATACACTGTTCTCAGCAGTATAGATAACCTGAGACCTACCCAGCCCATCCATACACCTTTCTCAGCAGTATACATAACCTGACACCTACCCAGCCCATCCATACACTGTTCTCAGCAGTATAGATAACCTGAGACCTACCCAGCCCATCCATACACTGTTCTCAGCAGTATAGATAACCTGAGACCTACCCAGCCCATCCATACACTGTTCTCAGCAGTCATGAGGCCTGGGGTGGAGGAAAGGAAGCAGTTTGGGATCTAGCCTGAATTATGTCTCTACATTCCCTACATCATCCCCATGTACTCAGCACTTGTTTCAAAATGCTTGTTTACAGATCCATATTTTTGATTGATGTCCTTTTTGTTTTGGTATAAAAACTTTGTTGTTAATGAATTTGTAATTAAAACCCATTGAAAATAGTGTCTATTTTTCTTGGTTTAAGCTACTTGAAACAGACAAGTCAAGGTAAGCACTGTCGCTTCAGTGCTGCTATGGGCAAAGCTCCCCTTATCGAATGCTCCAGGTACACACACATCTGACATCCCTTTTACAGAGCAGCCATGTACTAAGATGCTTTAACTCAAAGTTGTAGCACACCAGTGTGTGTACACAATGGATTTTTGATGAAAGGAATATTATTTGAAAGTACAAACAACTTAGTTTTTGGAAATGGGTCTGATGAAGATCTGATGATCAATGTGGAATGTAGGTCAAAAGATCATAAGCGTCCAAATAATTGTTACATTATGAACTCTGACCGAACCGTTCTACTCCTAACAAGATTTACCCAAATATAAATATATTAGTATCCATCAAAAGTTTGGACACACCTAATTTAAGTTTTTTTCTTTATTTTTGCTATTTTCTACATTGTAGAATAATAGTGAAGACATCAAAACGATGAAATAACACATGGAATCATGTAGTTACCAAAAAAGTGTTAAACAAATGAAAATATTGATAATTCAAAGTAGCCACCCTTTGGCTTGATGACATCCTTGGTTACTACATGACTCCATATGTTATTTCATAGTTTTGATGTCTACACTGTTATTCTACAATGTAGAAAATAGTACAAATAAAAACCCTGGAATGAGTCGGTGTCCAGACTTTAGACTGGGACTGTATATCCCAGAAAACAAAACCAAGCCTACCCTGAAATGTGAACTTCCACCAGAAAGGACACACTGTGCTCATAGAGTAGGCTACGCACATGTATTACAGTGTCTCTTAAAATATTCCCAGCGTATTTCTAGAATCCGCAAACAGCTCGACAACATTTTTAAAGCTTTTAGAAGAAAAAAAAAAGCAAATGAAACCTTTAATCCCTTTCCAGCCATAGTTGATCAGTTTTAGGTTTACTCATGGGCTGAATCCTACCTCCCTGCTGAGTGGCAATGTAATGCCTAACCTGTACCTTGAAGAAATTAGTTTGAGGTAACTGAAAATGAACTGCCAGTTGTTGAAAGGATAGTAGTTCACCTTCTCTATAGACATTACCAAATGTTTTCATTCCTTTGTTGAACCAAGAAAATGTAATACCATCTCTCAGGGCTTTTGGTAAAATGGGGTTATTATAGAAAGGTGTTTGTTCATATATAGGTATAAGTCCTTCTGTTGTTTACAAACTTCAATCCATAGATTTAAAGTGTTTTTAATGAAAGGGTTGTTTATGAAACCTAGCAAAGCTTTAGGTTGGCTAATATAAGGTATAGATTCCAATGTAGCAGGGGTCAGACACTCCTCTATCTGTCTCCAAGAGGGTGAACTTGTTGATGTATTTTGCCATACCCACACAGCCCTTAACTGAGATGCCCAGTAATACAACTGGAAGTCAGGTAGAGTAAGTCCTCCTCCTGAGTATGGTTCGCATAAAGTTGTGAGTTTCACTCTGGGGGGTTTCCCTTTCCACAGAAATTAAGAAACATTCCTATTAAGTTGTTTGAAAAGAACTTTGGGAATAGGAAAGGGCAGGGTTTGAAAAATGTAGAAGAATTTCGGTAATATATTCATCTTTACACAATTGACCCGCCCAATAAGAGAAATTGGTAAATCCTGCCATCTATCCAATTCTTCCCCAACCTTTTTGAGAAGTGGAGTATAGTTCAGTTGATATGTCTTAATAATTTCAGAGGGAATTTGCGATCCAAGATATGTCATTTTCTGTTGTTTCCAAGAAAACGTCTGGTCTAAGATTGGGTTCTGCATAGCTGCCCTGTTAAAAGGCATAATTATACTCTTCGATGGGTTTATTTTATATCCTGAAAAGGTCCCATGTTCTTTCAGGATGTAAACTAATGCTCGGGGGGGAATATGTCTGGTTTTGTGAGGTAAAGTAACATGTCATCGGCATATAGCGAGACCAGATGTTCAGGCCCACCTATACAAACACCATGGATGGATGGATGAGATCTAAAAGCTTCTGCCAGTGGCTCTATAGCCAAAGAAAAAAGGAGAGGACTAGCGGGACAACCCTGTCTTATGCCACGTGATAGAGAGAACTGTGAGGAAATGTTTCCATTAATCAGGATCTAAGCTACCGGACATTTGTACAGTAATCTAATCAGACCAGCGTACTTAGCTCCAATATTAATCCTCTGTAAAACTTCAAACAGGTAGTTCCATTCTATGCGGTCAAAAGCTTTTTCCGCATCTGATGAAGCCGCCACTACAGATTCTTGGTCATTCTCTACATACATTCTCTACAGTGTTCAATAGAGATATTGGTCTATACGACCCACAAAGCAGAGGATCTTTCCCAGGTTTTAACAAAACTGTGATCAGTACCTTTTCAAGTGTGTCTTGGAGTTTTTCTGTCTCTATGGCATAATTAAACATACTGCAAAGAGGCTCAATTAGTTTGGGTAAAAGGAAATAATAGAATTAAATAGGGAATCCATCTAACCCTGGTGATTTTCCCCCAGCAGTATTGAAAATGGATTCCCTAATTTCCTCTGATGTAATCTCTTTCTCCAAGTTCTCTCTACCCTCATCAGTTAAAGTTTGTACATTGAGGTTGTTCAATAACTCAAGCATTGTGTCAGGGGCATCCCCTTCAGACTTGTACAATGTTTCATAAAACTCCCTGAAGACTAGATTAATTTCCTCAGGACTGTGAACAACTATTATTGGGTAGTTTAATAGAGCTAATAAATCTACTAGCATCCTCTTGTCTTATCTGCCAAGCAACAACTATCCTGCTTTATCTCCATGTTCGTAGTAGTTTTGTAGTAGTTTTTATCTCCGCTTCATAGGTCGTCAGGGTGGTAAATTCCAATCACTTTGAGTCTAATTTTTGTAGAGTTGAGTCGTCAAATGTTACACTGTTCACTTTCCAGATCTCTGATTTCATTCTCCAACTAATTTACTTGAGCCTTATACATTTTACGAGCACCTGAACGAAAGGACATGATTTCACCCCTCAGATATGCAAGGAGAGCTTCCCAGAAAATGAGGTGTTCAGAAATGTTACAAATGTGGGATTATTTAGTAAGTACAGTGGGGCAAAAAAGTATTTAGTCAGCCACCAATTGTGCAAGTTCTCCCACTTAAAAAGATGAGAGAGGCCTGTAATTTTCATCATAGGTACACTTCAACTATGACAGACAAAATGAGAGAAAAAAATCCAGAAAATCACATTGTAGGATTTTTAATGAATTTATTTGCAAATTATGGTGGAAAATAAGTATTTGGTCAATTACAAAAGTTTATCTCAATACATTGTTATATAACCTTTGTTGGCAATGACAGAGGTCAAACGTTTTCTGTAAGTCTTCACGAGGTTTTCACACACTCTTGCTGGTATTTTGGCCCATTCCTCCATGCAGATCTCTTCTAGAGCAGTGATGTTTTGGGGCTGTTGCTGAGCAACACGGAATTTCAACTCCCTCTAAATATTTTCTATGGGGTTGAGATCTGGAGACTGGCAAGGACACTCCAGGACCTTGAAATGTTTCTTATGAAGCCACTCCTTTGTTGCCCAAGCGGTGTGTTTAGGATCATTGTCATGCTGAAAGACCCATCCATGTTTCATCTTCAATGCCCTTGCTGATGGAAGGAGGTTTTCACTCAAAATATCACGATACATGGCCCCATTCATTCTTTCCTTTACACGAATCAGTCGTCCTGGTCCCTTTGCAGAAAAACAGCCCCAAAGCATGATGTTTCCACCTCCATGCTTCACAGTAGGTATGGTGTTCTTTGGATGCAACTCAGCATTCTTTGTCCTCCAAACACGACGAGTTGAGTTTTTACCAAAAAGTTATATTTTGGTTTCATCTGACCATATGACATTCTCCCAATCTTCTTCTGGATCATCCAAACGCTCTCTAGCAAACTTCAGACGGGCCTGGACATGTACTGGCTTAAGCAGGGGGACATGTCTGGCACTGCAGGATTTGAGTCCCTGGCGGCGTAGTGTGTTACTGATGGTAGGCTTTGTTACTTTGGTCCCAGCTCTCTGCAGGTCATTCACTAGGTCCCCCCCCAACCCCCCGTGTGGTTCTGGGATTTTTGCTCACCGTTCTTGTGATCATTTTGACCCCACGGGGTGAGATCTTGCGTGGAGCCCCAGATCGAGGGAGATTATCAGTGGTCTTGTATGTTTTCCATTACCTAATAATTGCTCCCACAGCTGATTTCTTCAAACCAAGCTGCTTACTTATTGCAGATTCAGTCTTCCCAGCCTGGTGCAGGTCTACAATTTTGTTTCTGGTGTCCTTGAACAGCTCTTTGGTCTTGGCCATAGTGGAGTTTGGAGTGTGACTGTTTGAGGTTGTGGACAGGTGTCTTTTATACTGATAACAAGTTCAAACAGGTGCCATTAATACAGGTAATGAGTGGGGGACAGAGGAGCCTCTTAAAGAAGTTACAAGTCTGTGAGAGCCAGAAATCTTGCTTGTTTGTAGGTGACCAAATTTGTAGGTGGGTGACTAAAACTTTTTTGCCCCACTGTATGTGCCAAACCTCCATCTTCTTGAGGGTGGCTGTGCTCTACTGACGGGTACTGAAGCCAGCAAGGCAGAATGATCTGATATACGTCTTGGTAAGTACTTACACCCAGTAGTAGGAATAAAAAAAAGAAGTCAATTCTAGAGTAACTGTTATGGACATGGAAGTAAAATGAGTATTCTTTAACCTTTTGGTTGTGAAATCTCCATAAGTCTACAAGTCCAAAGTGTTTAATTTCTGCGTTTAACATTTATCTGCCTGTGTGAGACTGATACTATTAGTGGAAGATCTATCACTGGAAGGGTCCAGTACCAAGTTAAAATCCCCTGCCATTCAAATATCTGATGATGTGCACGTTTACTTCCAAAATATGTATTGGTAAAATGTAGAATAATCATGGTTAGGCCCATACACATTCACAATTGTAATGGGCTCAATGTTAATGAAACTTTGAATGATCACAAACCTACCCCCTTTGTCTTTAATCTGAGATTGTATCTGAAAGGGGCAATGCTTATTAATGAGTACGGCCACCCCTCTTGCCCGAGATGTGAAAGATGAATAGTACACTTGACCCACCCACTCTCTCTTCAGTTTATCATGCTCAGAGTCCGTCAGGTGTGTCTCCTGAAGAAGAGCTATATCAACCTTATGCTGCTTTAGATAATTCAGAATGCGTTTGTGCTTGACTGGGCATTTAGTACCCCTAATGTTAAGTGACTGGGCATTTAGTACCCCTAATGTTAAGTGTCATAAATGTATAGTTATTAGGTGTCGACATCTTTAACTTCTTGAACTTAAAGTGTTCCCGTATCCGGGATCGTGAATACAGCCTCAGGCTCATTACCATAACGCAACGTTAACGATTTCTAAAAATCGCAAATGAAATGAAATAAATATGCCTGCTCTCAAGCTTAGCCTTTTCTTAACAACACTGTCATCTCAGATTTTCAAAATATACTTTTGAACCATAGCAAATCAAGCATTTGTGTAAGAGTTTTGATAGCTAGCGTAGCATTCAGCGTAGCATTTAGCACGCAACATTTTCACATAAACCAGAAAACCAATCAAATAAATCATTTACCTTTGAAGAACTTCGGATGTTTTCAATGAGGAGACTCTCAGTTACATAGCAAATGTTCAGTTTTTCCTGAAAGATTCTTTGTGTAGGAGAAATCGCTCCGTTTTGTACATCACATTTGGCTACCAAAACTCCATAATATCGACCGAAACATGGCAAACGTTGTTTAGAATCAATCCTCAAGGTGTTTTTTCACATATCTCTTCATTGATATGCCGTTCGTGGAAGCCTGCTTTCGTCTCAGAATCCCATGGAAAAATACCAGCAGCTGAGTTTTGCGCACCAATTTCAACGCAGGACACCGGGCGGACACCTGGCAAATGTAGTCTCTTATGGTCAATCTTCCAATGATATGCCTACAAATACGTCACAATGCTGCAGACACCTTGGGGAAACGATAGATAGGGCAGGCTCATTCCTCTCGCATTCACAGCCATATAAGGAGACAATGAAATACAGAGCCTCAAAAATCCTGCTCATTTCCTGGTTGCAGTTTCATCTTGGTTTTGCCTGTAGCTTCTGTTCTGGGGCACTCACAGACAATATCTTTGCAGTTCTGGAAACGTCAGAGTGTTTTTTTTCCCAAAGTTATCAATTATATGCATAGTCGAGCATCTTTTTGTGACAAAATATTGCGCTTAAAACGGGCACGTCTTTTTATCCAAAAATGAAATAGCGCCCCCATAGATTTAACAGGTTAAAGAAAATAATTAACAGGGAAAAGGAAAGAAACAAAAAAGCTTTGAGTAAATACAATGTGTAACGGAATTCCTCTTCTTTAGAGGAGGAGTAGCAAGGATCAGACCAATGTGCATTGTGGCAAGTGTCCATAATGATATATTTAATAAATCAACAGAACACTGAACAAAATATCAAAAGTACAAACACCCGAAACAGTCCCGTATGGTGAAAACACTAACACAGGATACAACCACCCACAAAACACAATAGAAATCAGGCTACCTAAATATGGCTCCCAATCAGAGACGACTGACACCTGTCTCTGATTGAGAACCATACGAGGCCAAACACATAGGAATATAACAGAACAAAACATAGAAAAACATAGAATGCCCACCCCAACTCACGCTCTGACCAACTAAAATAAAGCCATAAAAAGGAACTAAGGTCAGAACGTGACAGTAACCCCCCCTCCCCGAACCTATAGGGGAGGGTCTCTGGAGCGGGACGTGGACCCCACTCCACCATAGTCTCGGCCCACTTATGTGGCACCTTAGGAGTGGCGACCCTTGCCACCGACCCCGGATTGGGGACCCTAGCAACGGGTCCCGAATGGACGGGAGACTCCAGCGCCGGACAGGAGGGCGACTCCGGCAGCGCAGGACAAGAGGGAGTACCTGTAGGGAGGAGATGGAAAGACAGCCTGGTGCGGGGGGCTGCCACTGGATCGCATGGAGGAGGCACCGGATAGACCGGACCGTGGAGGCGCACTGGAGGTCTCGAGCACCGAGCCTGCACAACCCTACCTGGTTGGATACTCCCCGTAGCCAGGCCAGTACGGCGAGGTGGAATAGACCGCACTGGGCTGTGCTGGCGAACCGGGGACACCATGCGTAGGACTGGTGCCATGTACCCTGGCTCGAGGAGACGCACTGGAGACCAGATGCGCTTAGCCGGCTTCATGGCACCTGGCTCGATGCCCACTCTAGCCCGGACGATACGAGGCGCTGCGCTGTAAAGCACCGGGCTATGCCTGCTCACCGGGGACACCGTGCGCCTCATGGCATAACACGGTGCCTGCCCGGTCCACCTCTCTCCACGGTAAGCACAGGGAGTTGGCGCAGGTCTCCTACCTGACTTAGCCACACTCCCCGTGTGCGCCCACAAGACATTTTTGGGGCTGCCTCTCGTCCCAGCCGTGCTGCCATGCTGCCTCCTCATATCTCCGCCTCTCAGCTTTCGCTGCCTCCAGCTCTGCCTTGGGGCGGCGATATTCCCCAGCCTGTGCCCAGGGTCCCTTGCCGTCCAGAATCTCCTCCCATTTCCATGAATCCTGAGATTTCTGCTGCTTCCCGTTACCACGCTGCTTGGTCCTTGAGTGGTGAGTGGTTCTGTAACGGAATTCCTCTTCTTCAGAGGAGGAGTAAGCAAGGATCAGACCAATGTGGAGTTTGGTAAGTGTCCATAATGATATATTTAATAAATCAACAGAACACTGAACAAAATAACAAAAGTACAAACTAACACCCGAAACAGTCCCGCATGGTGAAAACACTAACACAGGATACAACCACCCACAAAACACAATAGAAAACAGGCTACTTAAATATGGCTCCCAATCAGAGACAACGACTGACACCTGTCTCTGATTGAGAACCATACTAGGCCAAACACATAGAAATATAACAACAGAACAAAACATAGAAAAACAACATAGAATGCCCACCCCAACTCACGCTCTGACCAACTAAAATAAAGACATAAAAAAGGAACTAAGGTCAGAATGTGACACAATGTGTACAAAATGATATTATGAAAGTGTAAAGTAGTAAACATCTCGTTCGCTATTACCCTGACCCTACCACAAACCCACCCAACCCCCTCCCCAACTGAGGGAGTTAAAGAACCCGTATCCTGAGAAGCTAGTCTTTAAGCTAGATGTACCTGCTATACATAGCATCACTCAAATTAGGTTAATTCTAAATTATATGTATATGAAATTAGAAGTACATTGACTGTTCCTTGTAGCATGAAAATATTGTTAGCCACTTGAGCATGTCTCAAAAAAAAAATACAAAAATAAACTTCGGTGCGTTCATAGTCGCCAAACGAGCCTACCCGCACAACCAAATGTCAACCAATCGGCATTCCCCAAAGCGCCCTGAAACTTGTGCCACTCCGCGACAAAAGCGATGACCACAAAAGCACCCCAGCAGGTCAGGAAAAAAAAGACATCAAGCTATGATGTATAAATGAAGACCTTTACCAGACGATAACTATCATCTCTCAAATATAAAATAGGGACAAGTATTAAACAATCACCATCCTCCTGAGTTCACCCTCCCCCCAACATTGTATATATACACACATGTATGCACATACACAAGTGTAAAGCTATCAGCTAGCTGCCAATTATGCGGCCAGCCAGTGAGTAGCTTATCCCTGTCTCTGTATCACTAACGCCAGCATACATCTCTAACAATAAACAGGCCAGCAAACGTAATAGTAGCTACAATTCCCTGAAGTAATATAAACAACATAGTTAGGCTTGAAACCCTGTCAAAAGACACATAACTATTTAACCAAACGAAACTCTCCGCATAAAATAAAAGTATACAGCAAACATGTAACTACCTGGTATAGTGAGGATGTATAGTAGCTATAGCTACACCCTTGTAAACTTAGCGAGCTAAATTGCACAGCCAACATTAGCTATGATGCAACTTTACCTCGCCAGTCATTATCACACTAAACATCCAGCCAGCCAGCCAGTCGATCATATGAGTAATTTCGTTGTTTCCTCATGTACTAACAGTTCACTATCCACTGTGTCCAAGTTCAAAAGACAGTTCCTCGGTGTGTAGTAGATGTGAACAAGTCAGGAAGTGCTTTTCTCATTTCTCATTCTCAAATGTGCGCTCACCATTCTTGGTTTCGATCCACAAACTCGCTGGGTAGTGCAGGCCGTATGCCAAGCCAGCCTGACGCAGAAGTCTCTTCAGTGGGGAGAAAGCCATCCTCCTCTTGTGTAGTGAGGGAGAAAGATCCGGAAAGATCATGATTCTGGCATCTCCGTACTTGAGCTCTCCCTTTGCTCGTGCCGCAAAGAGGATGCGAACAGTGTCCTGGTACAGTAGAAATTTTATGACAAATGCCCTGTGTGCAACCTGGCCAGGCAGCTGCCTCCATAGGGTGCGATGAGCCCTCTCGATCTCCAGTGGGTGCGCGGGAGGGGGTAGATCCAGAATTTTGGGAATCCATTCCTGTAGAAAGGAGGTCACGTGTCTTCCCTCCACGGCCTCCGGTAAACCTTACAGTCTCAAATTCGAGCGTCTTTGGAAATTTTCAGAATAATCTAATTTCTCCTCGAGTTTAGAGATGGCACCTTCCAACTTCTTGTATTTTTGGTCCACTTCCTCGCAGACGTCCAGGACGGCAGCCTGGGGGTCAGCATGGTCTTTTTCTAACTTTGTCACTTGTCCCTTTGTGACTTTATGGTCTTCATGGAGTTTATCGACCAGTACATCAACTTTGCTGAGGCGTTCAGAAAGTGTCTCTTGGATTTTTGTTATACCCTTGTCCATCTCCATTCTGAACCATGCTGGTGTTTCTTCCGAGCTAGCATCCGCCGAGGCCGAAGAAGGGCTGTTAGAGAGGGGCACTTTTCCATGCATATTGACATATTGGGAATATTTTACTTTGGCGATACAATAGATGTTTTAACTTCCAACTCAATATTAATGAACAGTTAAACCGTGTCAAAATGCCTTAAAATTGTTCGAAAGTTCGAGGACACTACACAGATGGTTCTTGACAGAGCTTCGCCATTGCCGGAAGTCCTTCAACTCGTCGGCACACTTAATGATGGTGTTGGAGTCGTTTTTGGCCTTGTAGTCATGGGTGAACAGGGAGTACAGAAGGGGACTGAGCATGCACCCCTAAGGTGCCAGATGTGTGACAGATGTGTTGTGACCTACCCTTACCACCTGGAGGTGGCCCGTCAGGAAGTCCAGTATCCAATTGCAGAGTGAGATGTTTAGTCCCAGGGTCCTTATCTTAGTGATGAGCTTTGAGGGCACAATGGTGTTGAATGCTGAGCTGTAGTCAATAAATAGCATTTTCAAGTAGGTGTTCCTTTTGTCCAGGTGGAAAAGGGCAGTGTGGAGTACGATTGAGATTGCGTCATCTGTATGCAAATTGTAGTGGGTCTAGGGTTTCTGGGATAATGGTGTTGATGTGAGCCATGCCAGCCTTTCAAAGCACTTCATGGCTACAGACGTGAGTGCTACGGGTCGGTAGTCATTTAGGCAGGTTACCTTGGTGTTCTTGGGCACAGGGACAATGATGGTCTTCTTTTTTTGTCTTTTTTTGTTGTTGAATTTTTACCCCTTTTTCTCCCCAATTTCGTGATGTCCAATTGTTGTAGTAGCTACTATCTTGTGTCATCGCTACAACTTGAAAGTCAGTGAAGACACTTGCCAATTGGTCAGCGAATGCTCGGGGGTACATGTCCTGGTAATCCGTCTGGCCAATACAAGTCATTTAGCTAGTCTGGTAGGCTCGTGTTACATACAAGTCTGTCTTCCTTTGACAACATAGAAAATATCTAGCTTTGCCCAAGATGGCTGCCCTCAATTGTCCACAATGTGAACAAGGAAAAGAGTTCACCTGGGCCTTCAAGTGTGGTGAGATCCCTGAAGACGGCATGTCCTCTGTGGACCAATAAGGGACCAGCCTGTCAAAGACTGCCTGGAGCTGAAGAACATCCAGTCTTACCTGGTGTTGGACTGGTGGGAGCCGAACATGTAGGCCCCTTAGAAGGCTAGTGTCCCTCTTGCTCCAGAGAGAGAAGCAGCCGACCTAGGTGGATCAGGAAAAAGGAGATGTCACCTTCAGCTGCTACTCCAGCCCAGCCATGGTGAGAGGAGTAGGGGGAGGAGAGAGATGATGTGGCCTCCTGGCTTCCCTGGCAAGAGTGACAGCCACCAGAGCTGTGACCCTCAGACCCAACCCTCCAACTGCAGGTACATGGAGAGATGCAGAGAGAACCAGCAGACACACCCTCCTACCACATACACATGGAAAGATCCACAGACAATTTGACGGTGTGCCCTTGAGCAAGGCACTTAACCCTAATTTGCTCCAGGGGCGGCGTACTACTATGGTGACCCTGTAAAACAATAAATTTCACTGCACCTATCTGGTGTATGTGACAATAAAACATATATTGTTTATATGCAGAATGAAAGAAAGTAGAAGACGCAAATAATATATGTATATAGAAAGAGGTTAATTATACTATTGTCATGACTTTGGCCTGGGGGGTAGGTTTATAACAGTCATAAATACCTCTTCCCCCTTTTTCCTCTCTCTACCCTACTGAGGTTACATTTGCAAAACCCTTGGTTAACATAGAGATTCGGGGAACATCAGTAGGTGGGGGGAAATTAACTATATTCTGCTATTCCGAACAATTGAACATATGTGGTGGTACTAAATTAATGAATATGATGTCAGTTCGGTTGTCATCTGAGACATTCTCATCAATGATAAGATGATATAAACACTACAGTGGAAAGTCTACACATCAGAGTTATTGGATTCACATGGAATTGTTGTTCAATTTAAATGTTTGATTATGAAATGATTTGTGATGGGATGAAATGTGATTTTAGCATCTAAAATGAGAGATTTGGATTTTTATAAGTTAGGGCTGCTCAATCAGTGGCCCTCCCCAGTGAAGGGACACGGGCTATAAAACTTTTCAAACACGCCCTCCTCTCCCTTTCTATGTGAGCCCTTGACGACAACATAACTTCCTGTTCCGGGAATGTCGGACGGCCGTCCTATGTCAGAATGGTTCAGATAATAACTACAGAACAAAGCCAACATCAGCGTGAGCTTTGGTTGCGAATGGTATGAACTTTGAACTCTTATTCACTACAGAAGTGAAATCTCCTAGCTGTTGAGTTAGCCACCGCAGCTGCAAACGAGGGTTAGGAAGGAACAGACAGAGCATCCTGTCTATCACACAACGACGTTACTACAACTTTTCCAATTGACCACCAGAGACATTCTTCAAAGGACAGAGGACTCGGTTTGGCAACACGGTCTTCCATCTACCACCAACCTACTGAAGCGCAGCTCAGAGTAAATATTTATTGCATTTTCCTTTTCCAAATGGGCGGTAATTTAGAATGCATAAGATACTATATTTACGACAGCACAGCTTCTCCCTGTGTCCCTCAGTCTTCCCACTCTTTCACACAAACCCAACCCATTTCCTTTGTGTAACAAGCTGTCATATCTGTTCCTCCCGCCAGGGACGTTTTCCTTTATGACGCAATTTGTAATCAAGTTATGATTAATTGTGTGTATGTGTAATTCTGTGTGATTAGTTAGGTATTTAGTAAATAAATAATTAAACACAATTTTGTTCATTCAGGGTTTGTGCAGATAAAAGAATTTACAACTTTCAGATGAGACTGAATTGAGGTGAAGATTGATATTGACTGCTATTGATGTAAAATATTCCTTGGTCTTTAAGAGTTTATTCAGAAGATAACAGCTCTATAAATATGTTGTGGTGCCCGACTCTCTAGTTAATTACATTTACATGATTAGCTCAACCAGGTAATAGTAATTACGGAGAAATTATTTTATAGAATATCATGTCATATCACTTAATCCGACATAGCCAAAGACATGACACTATGTAACACAAGACCCAAAAGAGGGAGAGTTGATTCTCATGACTACCAGTGACTGGCTGTGCTGTTCTGATGCTGGGAAAGCAATACAACATCAGCTTTGAATATCCATCACGTGTGTCAGAAGAACACGTGCTTTGCCTTTTACTTACGCCAAGGTTTCTTCTTCTGGTCAGGAGGACTACTGTGTTCTGCATTAAACTGATGGTGCCAAACATGACCAATACACAGCCAACTCCTGATAAGTGTGCATCAAAGGAGTTTGGTGTTACCTTAATTGGGAAGGACGGACTTGTGATAATGGCTGGAGCGGAATCGGTGAAATCGTATCAAACACATGGTTTCCATTGGCCCCATTCCTGCCATTATTATGAGCCGTACTTCCATCAGCAACCTCCTGTGGCTGTGGTGTGCATGGTGCATTGCAGTTTACCAATTAGAATTTTGGAGATTGAACAATCTTTTGGAGATTGTGTTGCTTTTTGTTTGTATCTGCTTGTGCTAGTTAAATGCACCCATTTATGACAGCTCCAAAGCCAATGACACTCCAACTGATCTGATGGTGTTCTCACTCTGGGTGTCATGTCTTATTATGTCTGTTCCTGTCCTTTCTCTTCACTCTGTCTCTCTCTGCTGGTCTTATTAGGTTACCTTCTCTGTCTCTCCTTCTTCAGCTGTTCCACATCTCCTCTAACTAGCTCATTCACCCTTTCCCCACCTGCTCTCTCTTTCACCTCTGATTAGGTCTCTATTTCTCTCTCTGTTCCTGCTACTTTCGGTGTCAGATTCTTGTTTGTGTTTTTCATGCCAGAAGCAAGCCATCGTCTCGTTTGCTTCCACCTTGTCCTATCCTGTCGGAGTCTGCCTGGCAGGTGCATCCTGCACTCTACTACGTTCTTTTGTTCTATTGTCAACGTCGGAGGAGGATCTATTCCGTTCCTGTTTTTTCATTAAAAGAACTCTGTTTTCTGTTAAAACCGCTTTTGGGTCTTCACTCAAGTACATAACAGAAGAATCTGACCAAGAATGGACCCAGCGGCTCCGGACCCTTTTCACTCCGCCGTCGAGATCCAGGGAGCGATGCTAGGCAGACACGAGGAGGAATTGTCTGCTGCTCGACATGCCGTTGAGACCCTGGCCGTCCAAGTCTCCGACCTCACAAGACAAGTTCACCAACTCCACCTCGATCCACCGCCCACTTCCAGGGTTTCCGAGTCTCCGGAGCCCAGGATCAACAACCCGCCGTGTTACTCTGGGGAGCCCACTGAGTGCCGCTCATTCCTCACTCAGTGTGATGTGGTGTTCTCTCTCCAGCCCAACACTTACTCCAGGAGCACAGCCCGCATCGCCTACGTCATTTCTCTCCTTACCGGACGGGCGCGTGAGTGGGGCACGGCAATCTGGGAGGCGAGGGCTGAGTGTATTAACCAGTATCAGGACTTTAAGGAGGAGATGATACGGGTTTTTGACCGTTCTGTTTTTGGGGAGGAGGCTTCCAGGGCCCTGTCTTCCCTATGTCAGGGGAATCGATCCATAACGGATTATTCTATTGAGTTTCGCACTCTCGCTGCCTCTAGTGACTGGAACGAGCCGGCTTTGCTCGCTCGTTTTCTGGAGGGTCTCCTCGCCGAGGTTAAGGATGAGATCCTCTCCCGGGAGGTTCCTTCCAGTCTGGACTCCTTAATAGCTCTCGCTATTCGCATAGAGCGACGGTTTGATCTTCGTCGCCGAGCTCGTGGAAAGGAGTTCGCGTTCTCCGTTGCTCCCCTCTCCACATCACTGCCACCTGCCGCATCACTGCCACCCTCCTCCCCCGGCTCGGATGCTGAGCCTATGCAGCTGGGGGGTATCCGCATCTCGGCCAAGGAGAAGGAACGGAGAATCACCAACCGCCTCTGTCTCTACTGCGGCTCCGCTGGTCATTTTGTCACCTCATGCCCAGTAAAAGCCAGAGCTCATCAGTAAGAGGAGGGCTACTGGTGAGCGCAACTACTCAGGTCTCTCCTTCAAGATCCTGCACTACCTTTCCGGTCCATCTCCGCTGGCCCGGTTCATCTGCTTCCTGCAGTGCCTTGATAGACTCTGGGGCGGAGGGCTGTTTTATGGACGAGACCTGGGCTCGGGAACATGACATTCCTCTCAGACAGTTAGGGAGCCCACGGCCTTGTTCGCTTTAGATGGTAGTTCTCTCCCCAGGATTCAGCGTGAGACGCTGCCTTTAACCCTCACTGTCTCTGGTAATCATAGCGAAACCATTTCTTTTTTAATTTTTCGTTCACCTTTTACACCTGTTGTTTTGGGTCATCCCTGGCTAGTGCGCCATAACCCTTCTATTAATTGGTCTAGTAATACTATCCTATCCTGGAATGTTTCTTGTCATGTGACCTGTTTAATGTCTGCTATCCCTCCTGTTTCCTCTGTCTCTTCTTCACAGGAGGAGCCTGGTGATTTGACAGGGGTGCCGGAGGAGTATCACGATCTGCGCACGGTGTTCAGTCGTTCCAAGGCCACTTCTCTCCCTCCACACCGGTCGTATGACTGTAGTATTGATCTCCTTCCGGGAACTACTCCCCCCGGGGTAGATTATACTCTCTGTCGGCTCCCGAACGTAAGGCTCTCGAGGATTATTTGTCTGTATCGCTCGACGCCGGTACCATAGTCTCCTCCTCCTCTCCCGCCGGAGCGGGGTTTTTTTTTTTGTTCAGAAGAAGGACGGGTCCCTGCGCCCATGCGTGGATTATCGAGGGCTGAATGACATAACAGTTAAGAATCGTTATCCGCTTCCTCTTATGTCTTCAGCCTTCGAGATCCTGCAGGGAGCCAGGTTTTTCACCAAATTGGACCTTCGTAACGCCTACCATCTCGTGCGCATCAGGGAGGGGGACGAGTGGAAGACGGCGTTTAACACTCCGTTAGGGCACTTTGAATACCGGGTTCTTCCTTTCGGCCTCGTTAACGCTCCAGCTGTCTTTCAGGCACTAGTTAACGACGTCCTGAGAGACATGCTGAACATTTTTGTTTTCGTTTACATCGACGATATCCTGATTTTTTCACCGTCTCTCCCGATTCATGTTCAGCACGTGCGACGCGTCCTCCAGCGCCTTTTGGAGAACTGTCTTTATGTGAAGGCTGAGAAGTGCACTTTTCATGCCGCCTCTGTCCCTTTTCTCGGTTCCGTTATTTCCGCTGAGGGCATTAAGATGGATCCCGCTAAGGTCCAGGCTGTCATTGATTGGCCCGTTCCTAAGTCACGCGTCGAGCTGCAGCGCTTTCTTGGCTTCGCGAATTTCTATCGTCGTTTCATCCGTAATTTCGGTCAGGTGGCAGCTCCCCTCACAGCCCTTACTTCTGTTAAGACGTGCTTTAAGTGGTCCGTTTCCGCCCAGGGAGCTTTTGATCTTCTTAAGAATCGTTTTACATCCGCACCTATTCTTGTTACACCTGACATCTCTAGACAGTTTGTTGTTGAGGTTGACGCGTCAGAGGTGGGCGTGGGAGCCATTCTTTCTCAGCGCTCCCTCTCTGACGGCAAGGTCCATCCTTGCGCGTTTTTCTCTCATCGCTTATCGCCGTCAGAACGTAATTATGATGTTGGTAATCGCGAACTGCTCGCCATCCGCTTAGCCCTAGGCGAATGGCGACAGTGGTTGGAGGGGCGACCGTTCCTTTTGTCGTTTGGACTGACCATAGGAACCTTGAGTACATCCGTTCAGCCAAACGACTTAATGCGCGTCAGGCTCGTTGGGCTCTGTTTTTCGCTCGTTTCGAGTTTGTTATTTCTTATCGTCCGGGCTCAAAAAACACCAAACCTGATGCTTTATCTCGTCTCTTCAGTTCTTCTGAGGTCTCCACCGACCCCGAGGGATTCTCCCTGAGGGGCGTGTTGTCGGGTTGACTGTCTGGGGAATTGAGAGGCAGGTAAAGCAAGCACTCGCTCACACTCCGTCGCCGCGAGCTTGTCCTAGGAACCTTCTGTTCGTTCCCGTTCCTACTCGTCCGGCCGTTCTTCAGTGGGCCCACTCTGCCAAGTTAGCCGGCCACCCCGGCGTTCGGGGTACGCTCGCTTCCATTCGCCAGCGTTTCTGGTGGCCTACTCGGGAACGTGACGCGCGTCGATTTGTCGCTGCTTGTTCGGTCTGCGCGCAGACTAAATCTGGGAACTCTCCTCCTGCCGGCCGTCTCAGACCGCTTCCCATTCCCTCTCGACCGTGGTCTCACATCGCTTTAGATTTTATCACCGGACTGCCTTCATCAGCGGGGAAGACAGTTATTCTTACGGTTGTCGATAGATTCTCTAAGGCGGCTCATTTCATTCCTCTCGCTAAGCTCCCTTCTGCTAAGGAGACGGCTCAGATCATTATCGAGAATGTTTTCCGAATTCATGGCCTTCCGTCAGACGTCGTTTCAGACAGAGGCCCGCAGTTCACGTCTCAATTTTGGAGGGAGTTTTGCCGTTTGATTGGGGCTTCCGTCAGTCTCTCGTCCGGCTTTCATCCCCAGTCTAACGGTCAAGCCGAACGGGCCAATCAGACTGTTGGTCGCATTTTACGCAGTCTTTCTTTTCGTAACCCTGCGTCTTGGTCAGAACAGCTCCCTGGGCAGAGTACGCCCACAACTCGCTTCCTTCGTCTGCTACCGGTCTATCTCCTTTTCAGAGTAGCCTCGGGTACCAGCCTCCGCTGTTCTCATCTCAGCTCGCCGAGTCCTGCGTCCCCTCCGCTCAGGCTTTTGTCAAGCGTTGCGAGCGCACCTGGAAGGGGGTCAGGTCGGCACTTTGCCGTAATAGGGCGCAGACTGTGAGGGCCGCTAATAAGCGTAGGACCAAGAGTCCTAGATATTGTTGCGGTCAGAGAGTATGGCTCTCCACTCAGAACCTTCCCCTTAAGACAGCTTCTCGCAAGTTGGCCCCGCGGTTCATTGGTCCGTTCCGTATTTCTCAAGTCATTAATCCTGTCGCAGTGCGACTTCTTCTCCGCGCTATCTTCGTCGCGTTCACCCGGTCTTCCATGTCTCCTGTGTTAAGCCCGTTCTTCGCGCCCCCGCTCGTCCCCCCCCATCCTTGTCGAGGGCGCACCTATCTACAGGGTTCGTAAGATTTTGGACATGCGCCCTCGGGGCCGTGGTCATCAGTACCTAGTGGATTGGGAGGGGTACGGTCCTGAGGAGAGGAGTTGGGTTCCCTCTCGGGACGTGCTGGACCGTTCGCTGATCGATGATTTCCTCCGTTGCCGCCAGGTTTCCTCCTCGAGTGCGCCAGGAGGCGCTCGGTGAGTGGGGGGGGGTACTGTCATGTCTTATTATGTCTGTTCCTGTCCTTTCTCTTCACTCTGTCTCTCTCTGCTGGTCTTATTAGGTTACCTTCTCTGTCTCTCCTTCTTCAGCTGTTCCACATCTCCTCTAACTAGCTCATTCACCCTTTCCCCACCTGCTCTCTCTTTCACCTCTGATTAGGTCTCTATTTCTCTCTCTGTTCCTGCTACTTTCGGTGTCAGATTCTTGTTTGTGTTTTTCATGCCAGAAGCAAGCCATCGTCTCGTTTGCTTCCACCTTGTCCTATCCTGTCGGAGTCTGCCTGGCAGGTGCATCCTGCACTCTACTACGTTCTTTTGTTCTATTGTCAACGTCGGAGGAGGATCTATGCCGTTCCTGTTTTTTCATTAAAAGAACTCTGTTTTCTGTTAAAACCGCTTTTGGGTCTTCACTCAAGTACATAACACTGGGGACAATGAAGATGTAACTGAATAAAATTACATTCTATTGGAACTTCATCCCAACCTCTTCATCCATAGAACTATTCTGACAAACATACTAGTGTGCACTCTTGTCACCCCTCTCTCCATCTGTGTTATTTCATCATGTTTAAGTTGAGATAACTGAAAGATGACATCAAGCCTTATCTCAAATTCCCTCTCCCCTCCCTTGCTCTCTCTCTCTCAGCACCTCTGGTCTCATAGACTAGATGTAACATAGTAAATGTGAATCCGAGACACTCAATTTAGTATTATATGTTACGTTTGGTATGCTTGCATAAGGCAGATGGTTACTTAAAGGTTTCGGTTTGAATCTCATCTTAGTCAACTTTAGCATTTTAGCTAATTAGCAACTAATTAAAGGTTTCGGTTTGAATCTCATCATAGACAACTTTAACATTTTAGCTAATTAGCAACTTCACCTACTTACTACTTTTTAGCTACTTTGCAACTACTTAGCATGTTAGCTAACCCTTTAACCCAACTCCTTAACTTAACCCAAACTCCATACTCACAAAAAGGTTATTTCTTTCAAATTTTGTGCACAAATTTGCTACTGAGGGGGGGGGGGCTGGCTGCCCACCCATGGCTGCACCCCTGCCCAGTCATGTGAAATCCATGAATATATTTCGATTGACTGGCTTCCTTACATGAACTATAACTCAGTAAAATCTTTGAAATGGTTGCATATTGCGTTTATATATATTTTCAGTATATTTAGCAGATGTTATCGCGGATGTAGCAAAATGCTTGTCATATTGTACATTTTGCAAATTCGAAACATATTATACGAATTATAATTCGTAACATATTATACGAAATGGGATGACTGCGACAATTTAATACATACCCTACGAAACGTAACATATACAAAATTGAGTGCCTCTGATTTACATAAAGAATAATACGAAATGGTCTGAGACCAGGCTCTCAGACATCATCTCTTGGATAGACAGGCTAAAACACACAATCAGAGGGGCATTGCCTGCTCGCTTTAAATTCTCGTAGCTCTTGCACAGTTTGATACTTCCCCACCCTGTTCTCTAGCAGCACTCAGTTCGGTAAGTAACAGTTTTTCGCTTATTCTATACAGTAGCGTCCATTGTTTAACAGAGTAGGTTATCTACTGTAATAAACAGGTCTCAAACAACTTTAATAACTGTTTCGGGTTTATATAGTGTGCCTAGCTAATGATCTGTCTCGTCAATGGCAAACACAGTCTTTGCTTGCTTTGATTATAAAATCAGCTATTCTATGGTTTGGTATGCAGTTTGATGGGCCATACTATTTACTGATTGACATAATGTAGTATATCTATAGTCTAACCTTTTCATGTTTCATTGACGCAATGTTTTTGTTTTAGAACTCTGTTAGAACTACAAACGTTTTTCTCTACCGGTTCATGTCATTTTATAGTCATTACTCACCAATTATTATCAGCCTGATTTCTTTACACTGAACTGTTGCAAAACCAGAGGTTAAAGGACACACAGCTAGATATGTTGGATGTTCCCAAAAGAAAAGGGGTAGGCACTAAAAGAAAGAGGGGTCGACAGTAGAGGGAATGTGTGATAAGGGGTGGAACAACTTTACAGCAGCCAAGGAATGTGATTACAGAGCCAAAGAAGGACAAATCCTATCCTCTAAAAGTGCATTGTTTGTTTGCATTAAAGACTAATTGTGGGGTAGGTTATATTACCTGTCTAATAGAGCTGAGAAGTAGTGATTTAATGGAACTGGCCTGAGTTGGGTTTGAACCAGCAGCCTGGCTGTTGCAGGATCTCCAATGTGTAAGTGTACTTAGATACAGGGACTACAGTAGTACACCCACCCTAAATTACATAATCTCTCTCCCCTCCTCAGTGAATCCTTCTCTGCAGCCATGCCGTCTGAGTTGGAGCGTTCCATGGAGTCCCTGATCATGGTGTTCCATCGCTATGCTGAAAAGGATGGTGACGGCAACACACTGAGCAAGAAGGAGCTCAAAGAGCTGATGAAGACAGAACTGGCCAGCTTCCTGAAGGTAACACAGGCATCCCTCTCTCTTTTATGTCCCTCTACACTTTCTCTCTGTCGCTCATCTCACCCACTTTCCCTCTCGTTCTAATTCCTCTCTCTTACTTTATTATTAGAGGTATCCAAAGTCAATATCTCTCTTGCTCTCTCTCTTGCTCTCTCTCTTGCTCTCTCTCTCTTGCTCCCTCTCTTGCTCTCTCTCTTGCTCTCTCTCTTGCTCCCTCTCTTGCTCCCTCTCTTGCTCCCTCTCTTGCTCTCTCTCTTGCTCTCTCTCTTGCTCTCTCTCTTGCTCTCTCTCTTGCTCCCTCTCTTGCTCCCTCTCTTGCTCCCTCTCTTGCTCTCTCTCTTGCTCTCTCTCCATCTCTCCTTCCCTCTCAGTCCCAGAAGGACCCAGCCGCCATAGACACGATCATGAAGGATCTGGACCAGAATGGTGATGGGAAGGTGAACTTTGAGGAGTTTGTCTCTCTGGTGGTGGGCCTCTCCATCGCCTGTGAACAGATCTACCAGCTCCACACCCAGAAGGCTTCTGCCAAGAAGTGAAGGAGGACAGAACAAGGAGAAGCAGAAATGGATGCTTTTCTATGTGTCATTTTTCTTTTCTATATGTCAAATAAGTCATTTTATAACTAAGTCTTACTGTTGTGAATAAACACTGGCTTTCCCAAACTGTATCTCTGTTTGTCACATTTGTCTTACGTGTGTCTGTCTGTTGTATTTGGCCTGTAATTTGTCCTGTAAGTGTAAGACAGAATAGACAGTACCAGTCACTTCTTAGTTCAGTATTGACACAACTACTTAGTAAACCTTGGCGCAAAGCCTTTCTAGTTCCTATGTTAAAACTACTATAACTACAAACGAATTAAATCAATGTTTCAATGTAATTTGTTAACCTATTGTGCTGTGGAAAATACATGGGTAAGTCTATTTAAAGTAAATAGCCTAAAGTTAAGGCTTTCTTACAAACTAATCTAACTGCAATGTAACAGTATTTATTGAACTTGAGTAATGTGTAACATACACATCCATGTGCACCTTGAGATTACAGTAACATGTCTTATGTAATCATAGAAAGCATGCATGTTCAAGAGCACGCAGAGATCTTCACAATTACTATAATAATCTGAGCAGAATCTCAAATAGCATTGATAACATGCACCATGTCCTTTAATGTAATGTCAACTGTAATCCAGGTCATTTGGTTGTGCTATTAGATTAAGCACAGTGATAACACATTAAATTGTTGTATAAATAAACAAAATATCCAGACATTGTATTCCCATTTGAAATTTGTTGTGCTTTTAAATGGTTGAAAGCGCAATGATAACACATTTAGCTGACAACCAAAAATCAAATTGATTTTCCTAATTCATTTGGTTCTGATATTAATGGTTGAAAGCATAGTGAAAACACATTGGAAATTCAACTTCAAATACAAACAGTGCAGTGATGCCCTCCATAAGGCAATCAATCGGGCAAAACTACAGTACAGAGACGACGTGCAGTCGCAATTCAACGGCTCCGACACGAGACGTATGTGGCAGGGCCTCCAGATAATCCTGGATTACAAACAAACCAGCGGGCCCGGACGTCTTGCTCCCAGACACGCTGGTGAAGGTAGGAAACACTGTGACGAGCTGGCTACCACCCGGTTACTCAACCCTGCACCTCAGAGGCTGCTACCCTATGTACATAGTCATGGAATCACTGGTCATGTTAATAATGGAACACTGTTCACTTTAGTAATGTTTACATACTGTTTTACTCAATTCATTTGTATATACTGTATTCTACTGTGTTCTGGTCAATTGCTCGTCTTAATATTTATATATTTCTTAATTCCGTTCTTTTAATTTGAGATGTGTGTGTATTGTTGTGAATTGTTAGATACTACTACACTGTTGGAGCTAGGAACACAATCATTCAGCTACACCTGCAATAACATCTGCTAAATATGAGCATGTGACCAACAATTTATTTTGATTTGATTTGAAACTTTTGGCTGTCTTTTTGAGTGTGTGAAAATAGGCTGTAATCTTATTGATCTTCATATCAACCGAGTATTACCCAATTCTCCACGTTGAAATGATGTGGTGGTAAACACAAACATTAACAAACACATCAGGGAATCCTTAACATGACATATTGAATGTCACACATAGTCTAATCTCTCATGGACAGATCTACTGGTACCGTAGAATCTGTATGAGGCTGAACAGGAAGCGTATGATAACGAGCAGCAGTACTTCTGTTTTGGGGTTTTCCTCACTGGTTATTTGGACAAATTATGATTTCACAGGTCTCCGCATCTTTCGAATTTCGGTAGGGGAGGGGACATTCAGCCCGTAACTTGCAACGAGTGAGGATGGAGCTCCTCGTACCGGTTCTCCTCCTCGTTCTAGTAATCAAGCAGCTGAATAAATACCTGTGTTAACCTAGATTACACATATCCCTTTCTTGCTTGTAATATTAACTCATGATACAGAAATATTTACTAAAAATAATTTAATTTATACTTTATTATACCTTTGTGAGGGTGACTTCGTGGATGAATGTGTGTCAGTCTGTCTGCAGCTCCGTGGATAACGATGTGTTGATTGTGAAGATCAAAATAATCCAAAACTCACCACTAGATGTCATGAGAACTCTTAAAGTACTGCTAGTCCTCCATCTCTCATCCCTCTCTTTCCTTCCTCCCTCAATGATGATATCGCTATGCCACAGTTTCTGTTTGTTTGTTATTTTGGGCTATGACAGTCTATTGCGAATCAGTCTGACAGTATTTTTGACAGTATTTAAATCTAAAGACATAATGGTTTGAAAGTGACTGAAATGCACCAGAAAGGTATTGGGAAGTTCCAAAGATCATTAGGCAATAATAATGTTTCATGATTTTCTGTGTAGAAAAGAACATCATTGATTATCTTTTCCCCTCAGTCTGATTTATTCCCCGGTTTGCCAACTTGGTGCTAACGACTTGTGGACATAGTAAAGGGAAATTTTAGGTAGGTTACTTTTTAAATGTAGTCTGTTACAGTTACAAGTTTCCTGAACAAAATTGTAATCGGTAACGTAACTTCTGAATTACCCAAATTCAATAACGTAATCTGATTACATTCCGTAATTTTTACATTACTTTCTACTTAAGAGGCATTAGAAGAAGACCACATTTATGTTACCAATTAAACAACATCTATAGCAGGATAATTCAATGTAACAGTTTACATAGCTGGCCAAATATGGACTTTACATTTTACTAAATGGGTTGGACTTGGAAATACGGAAGTATAGATTAGCCAAATTGTTTTACCTGGGCATGACCCCAAAACTAAGGATTTACCCAGCCCTACTCTGTTGTTTATGATTTTGTTGTCAATGAGGACTGATTGGGCTCATTGATTCAAGTTGAAAAATAAATGCTGCACTCATGGAATGGCATGCTTTGCCAAGAGTGTGCAAAGCTGTCATCAAGGCAAAGGGTGGCTACTTTGAAGGATCTAAAATCTAAAACATATTTGGATTTGTTGAACAATTATTTGGTTACGACATGATTCCTTATGTGTTATTTCATAGTTCTGATGTCTTCACTACAGTAAATAGTAAGAATAAAGAAAAACACTTGAATGAGTAGGTGTGTCCAAACTTTTGACTGGTACTGTATATATGATTTATATCGCAACTACAGATTGTCGCTTTAAGTCTATCAAACGTGTGCAAGTTTGAGCATGTGTCCATTCGGTCTATGGATTCGTTTTTTTATCAGCATTCATTTGATTGAGCAATAAAAGCCCCACTTTTATTCCATAGGCTTGGATCTGCACTATACAGCTGTTGAATGAGTGCATACGCATTGATAGGCAGCTTAAACTTCTTGAATTCAAGCATTATTGGGTTCAAACACACATATAGATTTGTGAACAGCCATCCACAACAACCACAATCCGTAAGGGGGAAATAGCTAAATGAGAGAGCAGCAGTGTGATTCACATCAATGCGCTTTTGTAGATATCAATAATAAGTGATATTCGTATCGCCGTAAACTACATCGCAGCTGTCGTCCTTACCTCCAAGCGTTTATTCAAGTTGGATAATCTTTGGATGTCGATAGCAGCTTGGACTGTACCCTACAAAAGCCTATTCCTGCTCTTTCCCTCAATACATCAAACACATTTGGTGTGTCATCATGGTGGTGTCTGACTTTTTTGGTCAGACTCGCTCAGGTGGAACAAATTTAAATTTGCGCCTTTTTTCAATGCTGATTTGAAAGGCGAACATACTTTCTGAATTTAAAAGTAAACCTCGAACTAATCATCTAGTTTTTCAAAAGTATCTGTAATCTGATTACAATATTTTTGCTGGGAACGTAACGATTTACAGTTACCTTTTTTGTAATCCCTTATATGTAATGGATTGCATGTAATCTGTTATTCCCCAACCCCGCAAACGTGTTCCTGAGAGTCTTATATTCAGTGATGGCGTCACAATACTTTGTAGCTTGAACCATTCAAAAGGTAGAGCCACACTTGAAGGAAGATGTAACCCCGTTTCTATGAACCAAGCGCACATTTTCTCCCCATTTTCAAATCAGGTGATGGGAAGCACTGCACCATGGGCTCTGTTTTGGGCTGACTTTCAGTCAGTGCAGGTGTCAAATACATGCCTGGCCATTTCGACCTGTTAAAGCAAGCAAACTTCTATTTTCTAACGCTAGGATTGATAATTGACCTGTCTCATATGATCTCGCTTGCGCTGAGGTGGAAGGGGTGGCGATATCTGATGTGTGTCCTTTAACACTTTGCGGTCCGAACATGGTTGGTTACGGTATGGATTTTGACAGCGGTTGCGCAGCCTATCCAGCTGTGACGCGCAGTGCCAATACGCGCATTGGAACAAGAGATATGTGTCTTTTGTTCCGGTAAACATCGTATTTAGGAAAAACAATAACAAATGTTTTTTTGCCATTTCGTTTCATTTGAAAAAAAACAAGATTAGTCTCAATGAAGCCGTTTTTTTTGTCCTGCCCGATGCATTTCCAATGTAGTCTACACTATCGATGAAGGGCTTTGCAAATGAGACCTCTTTGATATAAATCTTAATCACCAAAGCTTTATTAAAAAATCAAGTTTGGGAGCAGAAAAACAATGAATGGACATCCATATTTATCTATGTATTGTACATTATTTGATCTATGTATTGTACATTATTTGATCTATGTATTGTACATTATTTGATCTATGTATTGTACATTATTTGATCTATGTATTGTACATTATTTTATCTATCTATTCTACATTATTTTATCTATGTATTTTACATTATTTTATCTATGTAGGTACATTATTATTTAAATATTTTTTTTTTTTTTAATTTCACCTTTATTTAACCTGGTAGGCTAGTTGAGAACAAGTTCTCATTTACAACTGCGACCTGGCCAAGATAAAGCAAAGCAGTTCAACACATACAACAACACAGAGTTACACATGGAATAAACAAACATACAGTCAATAATACGATAGAAAAAGTCTATATACAGTGTGTGCAAATGAGGTAGGATAAGGCAGGTAAGGCAATACATAGGCCATGGTGGTGAAGTAATTACTGTATAGAAATTAAACACTGGAATGGTAGATGTGCAGAAGATGAATGTGCAAGTAGAGATACTGGGGTGCAAAGGAGCAAGATAAATAACTAAATACAGTATGGGGATGAGGTAGTTTGATGGGCTATTTACAGATGGGCTATGTACAGGTGCAGTGATCTGTGAGCTGCTCTGACAGCTGGTGCTTAAAGCTAGTGAGGGAGATGAGTCTCCAGCTTCAGTGATTTTTTTTGCAGTTCGTTCCAGTTATTGGCAGCAGAGAATTGGAAGGACAGGAGACCAAAGGAAGAATTGGCCTTGGGGGTGATAAGTCAGATATACCTGATGGAGCGCGTGCTACGGGTGGGTGCTGCTATGGTGACCAGTGAGCTGAGATAAGGTGGGGCTTTACCTAGCAGAGAATTGTAGATGACCTGGAGAGGGGTTTGGTGACGAGTATGAAGCGAGAGCCAGCCAAAGAGAGCGTAAGGTTTTACGAGGGTATGTTTTGCAGCATGAGTGAAGGAGGCTTTACTGCGAAATAGGAAGCCGATTCCAGATTTAATTTTGGATTGGAAATGCTTAATGTGAGTCTGGAAGGAGAGTTTACAATCTAACCAGACACCGAGGTATTTATAGTTGTCCACATATTCTAAGTCAGAACCGTCCAGAGAAGTGATGCTGGACGGGCAGGCAGGTGCGGGCAGCGATCGGTTGAAGAGCATGCATTTAGTTTTACTTGCATTTAAGAGCAGTTGAAGGAGAGCTGTATGCCGTTGAAGCTAGTCTGGAGGTTAGTTAACACAGTGTCCAAAGAAGGGCCAGAAGTATACAGAATGGTGTCATCTGCGTAGAGGTGGATCAGAGAATCACCAGCAGCAAGAGCAACATCATTGATGTATAAAGAGAAGAGAGTCGGCCCGAGAATTGAACACTGTGGCACCCCCATAGAGACTGCCAGAGGTCCGGACAACAGGCCCTCCGATTTGACACACTGAACTGTATCAGAGAAGGAATTAGTGAACCAGGCGGGGCAATCATTTGAGAAACCAAGGCTGTTGAGTCTGCCGATAAGAATGTGGTGATTGACAGAGTCGAAAGCCTTGACCAGGTCGATGAATACAGCTGCACAGTAATGTCTATTATCAATGGTGGTTATCATATCGTTTAGGACCTTGAGCGTGGCTGAGGTGCACCCATGACCAGCTCTGAAACCAGATTGCATAGCGGAGAAGGTACGGTGGGATTCAAAATGGTCAGTAATCTGTTTGTTAACTTGGCTTTCGAAGACCTTAGAAAGACAGGGTTCGATAGATATAGGTCTGTAGCAGTTTGGGTCTTGAGTGTCTCCCCTTTGAAGGGGGGGATGACCATGTCAGCTTTCCAATCTTTGGGAATCTCAGACGATACAAAATAGAGGTTGAACAGGCTACTGATAGGGGTTGCAACAATTTCTGCAGATAATTTTAGAAAGAGAGGTTCCAGATTGTCTAGCTCGGCTGATTTGTAGGGATCCAGATTTTGCAGCTCTTTCAGAACATCTGCTATCTGGATTTGGGTGAAGGAGAAATGGGTAGGCTTGGGCGAGTTGCTGTGGGGGGTGCAGGGCTGTTGATCGGGGTAGGGGTAGCCAGGTGGAAAGCATGGCCAGCCGTAGAAAAATGCTTATTGAAATTTGTTAGGAATTTTATGAATAATGACAAACAATATCTACATTTTAAATAGAACTATAACTAATTAAACTCTACTCTGTTTTATTATATCTGATTAATAATGTTAATTCATAAGGAAGGGATTGTGTGGCATGAAACGGGGTAATTAAACATAAATACCATTCCAGCTAGGTTGGGGAGGAAATGGATTGTGGGTTTTAAGTAAGCAGAAAGGGTCGTTAACCTAAGGTTAAACCGACTCAACTTAGCTCTGGGATGTTTAGATAAGGCAGAGAGTGTTTTCCTGAGTTTTCCATTATCTGGAACTGCCTTTTAAATAGTGATGAAGGTGAAGATTCCAGAAGTGAATCTTGATAAGTGTGTGTCTGGAGTGAGTGAGCGAGGGGGTTGGAATAAACTTTTGAACCTGTTTTGGATTGGTCGATAGGAGGAAGGACATTTTATAACCTATGATGTCAGCTCTGTCTATATATGGTCCCCATTCTGTATGGAGAGCTCTCAGCTCTGTCTATATATGGTCCCCTTTCTGTATGGAGAGCTCAAAGCTCTGTCTATATATGGTCCCCATTCTGTATGGAGAGCTCTCAGCTCTGTCTACATATGGTCCCCTTTCTGTATGGAGAGCTCAAAGCTCTGTCTATATATGGTCCCCATTCTGTATGGAGAGCTCTCAGCTCTGTCTATATATGGTCCCCATTCTGTATTGAGAGCTCTCAGCTCTGTCTATATATGGTCCCCATATGGTCCCCATTCTGGATGGAGAGCTCTCATCTCTGTTTATATATGGTCCCCATTCTGTATGGAGAGCTCTCAGCTCTGTCTATATATGGTCCCCATATGGTCCCCATTCTGGATGGAGAGCTCTCAGCTCTGTCTATATATGGTCCCCATTCTGTATGGAGAGCTCTCAGCTCTGTCTATATATGGTCCCCATTCTGTATGGAGAGCTCTCAGCTCTGTCTATATATGGTCCCCATTCTGTATGGAGAGCTCTCAGCCCTGTCTATATATGGTCCCCATTCTGTATGGAGAGCTCTCAGCTCTGTCTATATATGGTCCCCATTCTGTATGGAGAGCTCTCAGCTCTGTCTATATATGGTCCCCATTCTGTATGGAGAGCTCTCAGCTCTGTCTATATATGGTCCCCATTCTGTATGGAGAGCTCTCAGCTCTGTCTATATATGGTCCCCATTCTGTATGGAGAGCTCTCAGCTCTGTCTATATATGGTCCCCATATGGTCCCCATTCTGTATGGAGAGCTCTCAGCTCTTTTTTGTAACTGGTGCTCTCATGAGTTGCTCGTATCTATTCAGTTATGGAGGTTTGCAGTTGGACACCCACTCTGCTGTACAATGGACAGTTTAGTTTGAGTTAAATCAGGTCTCTCTTTCTCTCTGTCCTTCTCCCCTCTCTTATAGGCAGCTTGTGAGTTTCGGGAATCTAATGTTCACCATAAAATGCACCTTAATAATAAAGAATTCCATGCATCTGTCTGTCATCACATTTGCAGACTTATGTAAAATATCCTAGTAAGCCAACTATTCCTAATGTGATGAGAGGATTAGATCATTTAGGCTAATAATACAACTCAATCACTGTTTGCGTTAAAAGACTGCAGTGTTCAGTGCATGGCTGCCCCTGTATTGGCGTAGAGGAGGCCTAAGCTATAGGCTGTGTCAGATACCTTTCTTCTCCTTTCTTTCTGTGTTTATAAACACATTTCATGCAATTCTACGACACTTTATATGACTGGAGACATTAGCAGAATCTTTTACAATATGACAAAAATGACAGGGTAGTATAGACCTATAGGATTCTGCTGACTCTGATTAAAATCAATTGTATAGATAATAGGCTATGTGTTTGTAGATCGACTGAGCTGAATGAACCTATAGCAGCCAAGGTGATAGTAGCTGGTGTCAAATTGCTTGTTTTTGCTGTTCTCCAAATAGCATTTGAACGTTTTCTAACTGTATAGAAGTGCAGTTAATGAAATTGGGAACGGCCCGCTCCTACCACAGGCACAGGGGGAGATCCAGAGAGAACCAGCAGACCCACCCCTCCTACCACAGACACATGGAGAGATCCAGAGAGAACCAGCAGACCCACCCCTCCTACCACAGACACATGGAGAGATCCAGAGAGAACCAGCAGACCCACCCCTCCTACCACAGACACATGGAGAGATCCAGAGAGAACCAGCAGACCCACCCCTCCAACCACAGACACATGGAGAGATCCAGAGAGAACCAGCAGACCCACCCCTCCTACCACAGACACATGGAGAGATCCAGAGAGAACCAGCAGACCCACCCCTCCTACCACAGACACATGGAGAGATCCAGAGAGAACCAGCAGACCCACCCCTCCAACCACAGACACATGGAGAGATCCAGAGAGAACCAGCAGACCCACCCCTCCTACCACAGACACATGGAGAGATACAGAGAGAACCAGCAGACCCACCCACCTGCCACAGACACATGGAGAGATCCAGAGAGAACCAGCAGACCCACCCTACTACCACAGACACATGGAGAGATCCAGAGAGAACCAGCAGACCCACCCCTCCAACCACAGACACATGGAGAGATCCAGTGAGAACCAGCAGACCCACCCCTCCAACCACAGACACATGGAGAGATCCAGAGAGAACCAGCAGACCCACCACTCCAACCACAGACACATGGAGAGATCCAGTGAGAACCAGCAGACCCACCCCTCCTACCACAGACACATGGAGAGATCCAGTGAGAACCAGCAGACCCACCCCTACTACCACAGACACATGGAGAGATCCAGTGAGAAACAGCAGACCCACCCTCCTACCACAGACACATGGAGAGATCCAGTGAGAACCAGCAGACCCACCTCTCCTACCACAGACACATGGAGAGATCCAGTGAGAACCAGCAGACCCACCCCTCCAACCACAGACACATGGAGAGATCCAGTGAGAACCAGCAGACCCACCCCTCCTACCACAGACACATGGAGAGATCCAGTGAGAACCAGCAGACCCACCCCTCCTACCACAGACACATGGAGAGATCCAGTGAGAACCAGCAGACCCACCCCTCCTACCACAGACACATGGAGAGATCCAGTGAGAACCAGCAGACCCACCCCTCCAACCACAGACACATGGAGAGATCCAGAGAGAACCAGCAGACCCACCCCTCCAACCACAGACACATGGAGAGATCCAGTGAGAACCAGCAGACCCACCCCTCCTACCACAGACACATGGAGAGATCCAGTGAGAACCAGCAGACCCACCCCTACTACCACAGACACATGGAGAGATCCAGAGAGAACCAGCAGACCCACCCCTCCAACCACAGACACATGGAGAGATCCAGTGAGAACCAGCAGACCCACCCCTACTACCACAGACACATGGAGAGATCCAGTGAGAACCAGCAGACCCACCCCTCCTACCACAGACACATGGAGAGATCCAGTGAGAACCAGCAGACCCACCCCTACTACCACAGACACATGGAGAGATCCAGAGAGAACCAGCAGACCCACCCCTCCAAACACAGACACATGGAGAGATCCAGTGAGAACCAGCAGACCCACCCCTACTACCACAGACACATGGAGAGATCCAGAGAGAACCAGCAGACCCACCCCTCCAACCACAGACACATGGAGAGATCCAGTGAGAACCAGCAGACCCACCCCTACTACCACAGACACATGGAGAGATCCAGAGAGAACCAGCAGACCCACCCCTCCAACCACAGACACATGGAGAGATCCAGAGAGATCTGTCAGGACCTCCCCTACTACCACAGACACATGGAGAGATCCAGAGAGAACCAGCAGACCCACCCCTCCTACCACAGACACATGGAGAGATCCAGAGAGATCTGTCAGGACCTCCCCTACTAAAGACACATGGAGAGATCCAGAGAGAACCAGCAGACCCACCCCTCCTACCACAGACACATGGAGAGATCCAGAGAGAACCAGCAGACCCACCCCTCCTACCACAGACACATGGAGAGATCCAGAGAGAACCAGCAGACCCACCCCTCCTACCACAGACACATGGAGAGATCCAGAGAGAACCAGCAGACCCACCCCTCCTACCACAGACACATGGAGAGATCCAGTGAGAACCAGCAGACCCACCCCTCCTGCCACAGGCACATGGAGAGATCCAGAGAGATCTATCAGGACCTCCCCTCCTACCACAGACACATGGAGAGATCCAGAGAGATCTGTCAGGACCTCCCCTCCTACCACAGACACATGGAGAGATCCAGAGAGATCTGTCAGGACCTCTCCTCCTACCACAGACACATGGAGAGATCCAGAGAGATCTGTCAGGACCTTCCCTCCTACCACAGACACATGGAGAGATCCAGAGAGATCTGTCAGGACCTTCCCTCCTACCACAGATACATGGAGAGATCCAGGGAGATCTGTCAGGACCTCCCCTCCTACCACAGACACATGGAGAGATCCAGAGAGATCTGTCAGGACCTCCCCTCCTACCACAGACACATGGAGAGATCCAGAGAGATCTGTCAGGACCTCCCCTCCTATCACAGACACATGGAGAGATCCAGAGAGATCTGTCAGGACCTCCCCTCCTACCACAGACACATGGAGAGATCCAGAGAGATCTGTCAGGACCTCCCCTCCTACCACAGACACATGGAGAGATCCAGAGAGATCTGTCAGGACCTCCCCTCCTACCACAGACACATGGAGAGATCCAGAGAGATCTGTCAGGACCTCCCCTCCTGCCACAGACACATGGAGAGATCCAGAGAGAACCAGCAGACCCACCCCTCCTACCACAGACACATGGAGAGATCCAGAGAGATCTGTCAGGACCTCCCCTACTACCACAGATACATGGAGAGATCCAGAGAGAACCAGCAGACCCACCCCTCCTACCACAGACACATGGAGAGATCCAGAGAGAACCAGCAGACCCACCCCTCCTACCACAGACACATGGAGAGATCCAGAGAGAACCAGCAGACCCACCCCTCCTACCACAGACACATGGAGAGATCCAGTGAGAACCAGCAGACCCACCCCTCCTGCCACAGGCACATGGAGAGATCCAGAGAGAACCAGCAGACCCACCCTCCTACCACAGACACATGGAGAGATCCAGAGAGAACCAGCAGACCCACCCCTCCTACCACAGACACATGGAGAGATCCAGAGAGAACCAGCAGACCCACCCCTCCTACCACAGACACATGGAGAGATCCAGAGAGAACCAGCAGACCCACCCCTCCTACCACAGACACATGGAGAGATCCAGAGAGAACCAGCAGACCCACCCCTCCTACCACAGACACATGGAGAGATCCAGTGAGAACCAGCAGACCCACCCCTCCTGCCACAGGCACATGGAGAGATCCAGAGAGAACCAGCAGACCCACCCTCCTACCACAGACACATGGAGAGATCCAGAGAGATCTATCAGGACCTCCCCTCCTACCACAGACACATGGAGAGATCCAGAGAGATCTGTCAGGACCTCCCCTCCTACCACAGACACATGGAGAGATCCAGAGAGATCTGTCAGGACCTCTCCTCCTACCACAGACACATGGAGAGATCCAGAGAGATCTGTCAGGACCTTCCCTCCTACCATAGACACATGGAGAGATCCAGAGAGATCTGTCAGGACCTTCCCTCCTACCACAGACACATGGAGAGATCCAGAGAGATCTGTCAGGACCTCCCCTCCTACCACAGACACATGGAGAGATCCAGAGAGATCTGTCAGGACCTCCCCTCCTACCACAGACACATGGAGAGATCCAGAGAGATCTGTCAGGACCTCCCCTCCTACCACAGACACATGGAGAGATCCAGAGAGATCTGTCAGGACCTCCCCTCCTACCACAGACACATGGAGAGATCCAGAGAGAACCAGCAGACCCACCCCTCCTACCACAGACACATGGAGAGATCCAGAGAGATCTGTCAGGACCTCCCCTACTACCACAGACACATGGAGAGATCCAGAGAGAACCAGCAGACCCACCCCTCCTACCACAGACACATGGAGAGATCCAGAGAGAACCAGCAGACCCACCCCTCCTACCACAGACACATGGAGAGATCCAGAGAGAACCAGCAGACCCACCCCTCCTACCACAGACACATGGAGAGATCCAGAGAGAACCAGCAGACCCACCCCTCCTACCACAGACACATGGAGAGATCCAGTGAGAACCAGCAGACCCACCCCTCCTGCCACAGGCACATGGAGAGATCCAGAGAGAACCAGCAGACCCACCCTCCTACCACAGACACATGGAGAGATCCAGAGAGATCTATCAGGACCTCCCCTCCTACCACAGACACATGGAGAGATCCAGAGAGATCTGTCAGGACCTCCCCTCCTACCACAGACACATGGAGAGATCCAGAGAGATCTGTCAGGACCTCCCCTCCTACCACAGACACATGGAGAGATCCAGAGAGATCTGTCAGGACCTCCCCTCCCAGCTGTCCCAGTCCAGTAAGAGAAGCAGGGAGGGTGGGGAGGAACCTCAGACCTCCACATACTCCAAGAGGAGCTGGGATGAACGCTCTTACACAATCCACAGGATGTCCCCAGGCACTGAAATGACTTTGAAGTTGATATGCCATTTGTCATGCTTGATACCTTTACTAATGAGTTTACTGATAGTTTGGTAAGAATTTAAATACATATGTTTCTTGTTCTTTAACACTTGAGTGTTGTAAAACAGTCACATACAGTAGGCTAGTTAATGTGTATTTTGCAGAATGAAAGAAAGATAGAAGAGGTCAATAGAAGGTAAGGGGCAGCCCATTACTGCACTGGGATACATCAGGGTCAAGACTGTTTCTTGGTAGACTAAAACAAATCTACTTTGAAACAAAAGTATACACCTAACACACATGGTTATAGGCTTGTGTCAGAAATAGAGTTAAAATATATTCCATTTTGAGGTTGCATCCTAATATTACACGTTTTATACATCATAGAAGACTGAAATATAACAAAATCGTTTGACATAGAAACACCTGACTTTATGTTTTAATTTGTATTTATTAATGATCAAATATGAAATGATGAAAAATATGAATAACATTACACCCATGAGACCACTAGAGGGCGCTTTGAATCATTTGACTGTAGGAAAGGCTACTTATACTACTGTATGTAACACAAGAACCAGAAGAGGGAGAGTCTCATGACTATCAGTGACTGGCTGTAATGTTATATATTATTTGTTTATTTAACCTTTACTTAACAAGGCAAGTCAGTTAAGATCAAATTCTTATTTACCATGATGGTCTACTAAATGACGGGCAGCAACAGGTCATCAGCTTTGAATATCCAGAAGAACACATGCTTTGCCTTTTACTTACGCCCAGGTTTCTTCTTCTGGTCAGGAGGACTACTGTGATGTATTAAACTGATGGTGCCAAACATGATCAATATACAGCCAACTCCTGATAAGTGTACATAGTGCATTACAGTTTACTAATCAACATTTTGGAGACTGAACAACCTTTTGGTGATTGTGTTGCTTTTTATCGTTATATGTTTGTGCCAGTTAAATGCACGGCTTCATGACCGTCTCAAAGCCAATGCAAGGCCAACATTAGGAGTTGAGTCCAGAGTGGCTGATGTGACTTTTCCTGTTTTTCTGCATGTTTCAGCCTGCAAGAGAGTCATGCTCCCATCTCTCTCTCTCTGTTCTCTGTATGGTGTTGCTAAGCTGACTGTTCTAGAAAATAGTAGATACTGATCTGCTTGACTGTTCCATAACACACAGGGAGTGGTAGGCCACCGTGTGCTGAGGCAGAGTGTAACTTGTGGACGCTGGGTGTCGGGAAGCAAGTACAGGGAGTGACTTTAATAATAAATAACAAACAAACAAAACAAGAAACACGAGTAGCGTACAGACATGAAACACTGAAACTGAAACAATAACGCCTGGGGAAGATACCAAGAGGAGTGGCAGATATAGGGGAGGTAATCAGGGAGGTGATGGAGCCCAGGTGAGTCTAATGAGGTGTGGGTGCACCTAACAATGGTGACAGGTGTACGTGATGATGAGCAGACTGGCGACCTCGAACGCCAGAGGGGCAGTATTCGTGACACAGAGGATAAGACCATACTGTAACAATGAGATAGAGGTGGTGGACAGAGGATAAGACCATACTGTGTCAATGAGATAGAGGTGGTGGACAGAGGATAAGACCATACTGTAACAATGAGATAGAGGTGGTGGACAGAGGATAAGACCATACTGTGTCAATGAGATAGAGGTGGTGGACAGAGGATAAGACCATACTGTAACAATGAGATAGAGGTGGTGGACAGAGGATAAGACCATACTGTGTCAATGAGATAGAGGTGGTGGACAGAGGATAAGACCATACTGTAACAATGAGATAGAGGTGGTGGACAGAGGATAAGACCATACTGTGTCAATGAGATAGAGGTGGTGGACAGAGGATAAGACCATACTGTAACAATGAGATAGAGGTGGTGGACAGAGGATAAGACCATACTGTAACAATGAGATAGAGGTGGTGGACAGAGGATAAGACCATACTGTAACAATGAGATAGAGGTGGTGGACAGAGGATAAGACCATACTGTAACAATGAGATAGAAGTGGTGGACAGAGGATAAGACCATACTGTAACAATGAGATAGAGGTGGTGGACAGAGTGGGAGAGATGAGCCATGAAGGAAACAACAGTAGTGAATCTCTAACTGATCTAAATGTGTTCTCTCTCTGGGGAGTATTAAGATGTAACTGAATAAAATGATATTTCATACAAGAAACATCATCCCATCTTTTTCATCCATATATCTATTCTTCCAAACATTCTAGTGTGTACTCTTGTCACCCCTCTCAACATCTGTGTTCAGCATCTTTGGAATATATTCAGCATCACTGGTATATATTCAGAATCATTAGCATATTCTCAGCATCATTAGCATATATTCAGCATCATTTCTATATATTTAGCATAATTGGTATAGATTTAGCACCATTGGTATATATTCAGCATCATTGGTACATTTTCAGCATAATTAGTATGTATTCAGCATCATTGGTAAATATTCAGCATCATTGGTATAGATCCAGCATCATTAGTATGTATTCACCATCATTGGTAAATATTCAGCATCATTGGTAAATATTCAGCATCATTGGTATAGATTCAGCATCATTGGTATAGATTCAGCATCATTGGTAAATATTCAGTATCATTGGTATAGATCCAGCATCATTAGTATGTATTCACCATCATTGGTAAATATTCAGCATCATTGGTATAGATTCAGCATCATTGGTATAGATTCAGCATCATTCTATATATTGTGTGAATTAGATCAGTGAGTTCTCAGTGTGTGAATTAGATCAGTGAGTTCTCAGTGTGTGAATTAGATCAGTGAGTTCTCAGTGTGTGAATGAGATCAGTGAGTTCTCAGTGTGTTAATTAGATCAGTGAGTTCCCAGTGTGTTAATTAGATCAGTGAGTTCTCAGTGTGTTAATTAGATCAGTGAGTTCTCAGTGTGTTAATTAGATCAGTGAGTTCTCAGTGTGTTAATTAGATCAGTGAGTTCTCAGTGTGCTAATTAGATCAGTGAGTTCTCAGTGTGTTAATTAGATCAGTGAGTTCTCAGTGTGTTAATTAGATCAGTGAGTTCTCAGTGTGTTAATTAGATCAGTGAGTTCTCGGTGTGTTAATTAGATCAGTGAGTTCTCTGTGTGTTAATTAGATCATTGAGTTCTTGTTGTGTTAATTAGATCAGTGAGTTCTCAGTGTGCTAATAAGATCAGTGAGTTCTCGGTGTGTTAATTAGATCAGTGAGTTCTCAGTGTGTTAATGCGATATAAAAACATTCTATGTGATCCATGTCTATTTTATCATGTTAAATTCAAAGATGAGGGCTCAAAGACAACAATTCTAAACTCTAACCCCCTCCCTCCCTCCCTCCTTCCCTCTAACACACACACACCTCCACTATAGGCTACAAACACTCACAATTAGGCAGGCGTTCTGTTCTCTATAAATTCTTTGTCTTTATCAAATCTTTCCCACAGCTCTTGCGCAGTAGATTCAGCATCATTGGTATATATTCAGCAGTACGCTACTTCCTCACCCTGTTCTGTTAGCATCTCTCCTCTGTTTGGTAAGTAACCGTTCTTCACCTATTGGTGTCTTTGGTTTAACAGAGGAGGTTATCTAGTGTAATAAACAGGTCTCACACAACTGTAACAACTGTTTCCAAGTGTGACTAGCTACTGATCTGTCTCATCCAGCAAACTTGTAGGCTATAATGTTCATTAGTCTTCGCTTGCGTTGATTCAAAAATCAGTTCTTCTCTGGTGTGTTATGCAGGATGACAGGACATACTATTTACTGATGAAGACATAATGTAGTCTATCTATACCTAAACCTTTTCATGTTTCATTTGTAGGCTATAATGTTTCTGTTTTAGAACTCTGTTAGAACTACAAACGTTTTTCTCTACCGGTTCATGTCATTTTATAGTCATTACTCACCAATTATCATCAGCCTGATTTCTTTACACTGAACTGTTGCAAAACCCTTTCCTCTCCTGTCACACCCCTTTCCATCCCAACTCCCCAAACTTTCACACTTATGATGATGTGTCACATGGTCAAGCTATGACAGAGGTTATTTAACCTCTATTTATCTAGGCAAGTCAGTTAAGAACAAATTCTTATATACAATGACGGCCTACCCCAGGCCAAACTTGGTTAAAGGACAGTCTACACAGCTGGAGATGTTGGATGTTCCCATAGAAAGTGGGAGGCACCAAAAGAAAGAGGAGGAGTCAGAGGTAGAGGGAATGTGTAAAGGAGTAGAAGATGACAGCTTAAATGTCCCTAAGTAACAGACTGTGCTTACAGAGACAAAGAAAGCCAACTCCCATCCTCCCTGAATGTGCATTGTTAATTTGTTTGCTTCGAAGGGATAATTTGCTATTAGTCAGCATATTAGTGCCATCTATCAGGTATGAAGGGAAGACACAGATGCAGATCATGTTGAATAAACAATAGTTTGATGTTGCAAACAGGGGCAGGCAATAAACAGGGCAATGCAGGCAGGGGTCAGTAAACCAGAGCTGGGGCAACAGTACCGGACGGCAGGCAGGCTCAGTGTCAGGGTAGGCAGGGGTCAGTAAACCAGAGCTGGGGCAACAGTACCGGACGCCAGGCAGGCTCAGGGTCAGGGTAGGCAGGGGTCAGTAAACCAGAGCTGGGGCAACAGTACCGGACGCCAGGAAGGCTCAGGGTCAGGGTAGGCAGGGGTCAGTAAACCAGAGCTGGGGCAACAGTACCGGACGGCAGGCAGGCTCAGTGTCAGGGTAGGCAGGGGTCAGTAAACCAGAGCTGGGGCAACAGTACCGGACGGCAGGCAGGCTCAGTGTCAGGGTAGGCAGGGGTCAGTAAACCAGAGCTGGGGCAACAGTACCGGATGGCAGGCAGGCTCAGGGTCAGGGTAGGCAGGGGTCAGTAAACCAGAGCCGGGGCAACAGTACCGGACGGCAGGCAGGCTCAGGGTCAGGGTAGGCAGGGGTCAGTAAACCAGAGCTGGGGCAACAGTACCGGACGGCAGGCAGGCTCAAGGTCAGGGTAGGCAGGGGTCAGTAAACCAGGAGCTGAGTGGAAAAACCAGGAGCTGAGACACAAAACACTGGTTGACTTGAACAAACAAGATAAACTGGCGCAGACAGACAGAAAACACAGGTATAAATACACAGGAGATAAACGGTGAAGATGGGCGACACCTGGAGGGGGGTGGAGACAAGCACAATGACAGTTGAAACAGATGAAACACATCAGGGTGTTACTGAGCATGTATCAAATCAAATCAAATCCATTTTTATCAGTCACATGCACAGAATACAACAGGTATAGTAGACCTTACAGTGAAATGCTTACTCACGAGCCCCTAACCAACAATGCAGTTAAAAAAATAAGAATAAGAAATAAAAGTAACAAGTAATTAAAGAACGGCAGTAAAATAACAATAGCGAGACCATATACAGGGGGTACTGGAACAGAGTCAATGTGGAGACTATATACAGGGGGTACCAGTACAGAGTCAATGTGGAGACTATATACAGGGGGTACCGGTACAGAGTCAATGTGGAGACTATATACAGGGGGTACCGGTACAGAGTCAATGTGGAGACTATATACAGGGGGTACCAGTACAGAGTCAATGTGGAGACTATATACAGGGGGTACCGGTACAGAGTCAATGTGGAGACTATATACAGGGGGCACCGGTACAGAGTCAATGTGGAGACTATATGCAGGGGGTACCGGTACAGAGTCAATGTGGAGACTATATACAGGGGGCACCGGTACAGAGTCAATGTGGAGGCTATATACAGGGGGTACCGGTACAAAGTCAAAGTGGAGACTATATACAGGGGGTACCGGTACAGAGTCAATGTGGAGGCTATATACAGGGGGTACCGGTACAGAGTCAATGTGGAGGCTATATACAGGGGGTACCGGTACAGAGTCAATGTGGAGGCTATATACAGGGGGTACTGGTACAGAGTCAATGTGGAGGCTATATTTTTATTTATTCATTTATTTCACCTTTATTTATTTATTTATTTTTATTATTTTTTTACCTTTATTTTACAACAAATTCTTATTTTCAATGACGGCCTGGGAACAGTGGGTTAACTGCCTGTTCAGGGGCAGAACGACAGATTTGTACCTTGTCAGCTCGGGGGTTTGAACTCGCAACCTTCTGGTTACTAGTTCAACGCTCTAACCACTAGGCTACACTGCCGCCCCATTTAACCAGGTAGGCAAGTTGAGAACAAGTTCTCATTTACAATTGCGACCTGGCCAAGATAAAGCAAAGCAGTTCGACACATACAACGACACAGAGTTACACATGGAGTAAAACAAACATACAGTCAATAATACAGTATAAACAAGTCTATATACGATGTGAGCAAATGAGGTGAGATAAGGGAGGTAAAGGCAAAAAAAGGCCATGGTGGCAAAGTAAATACAATATAGCAAGTCAAACACTGTAATGGTAGATTTGCAGTGGAAGAATGTGCAAAGTAGAAATAAAAATAATGGGGTGCAAAGGAGCAAAATAAATAAATTAAATACAGTAGGGAAAGAGGTAGTTGTTTGGGCTAAAATATAGGTGGGCTATGTACAGGTGCAGTAATCTGTGAGCTGCTCTGACAGTTGGTGCTTAAAGCTAGTGAGGGAGATAAGTGTTTCCAGTTTCAGTGCTTTTTGTAGTTCGTTCCAGTCATTGGCAGCAGAGAACTGGAAGGAGAGGCGGCCAAAGAAAGAATTGGTTTTGGGGGTGACTAGAGAGATATACCTGCTGGAGCGTGTGCTACAGGTGGGAGATGCTATGGTGACCAGCGAGCTGAGATAAGGGGGGACTTTACCTAGCAGGGTCTTGTAGATGACATGGAGCCAGTGGGTTTGGCGACAAGTATGAAGCGAGGGCCAGCCAACGAGAGCGTACAGGTCGCAATGGTGGGTAGTATATGGGGCTTTGGTGACAAAACAGATTGCACTGTGATAGACTGCATCCAATTTGTTGAGTAGGGTATTGGAGGCTATTTTGTAAATGACATCGCCAAAGTCGAGGATTGGTAGGATGGTCAGTTTTACAAGGGTATGTTTGGCAGCATGAGTGAAGGATGCTTTGTTGCGAAATAGGAAGCCAATTCTAGATTTAACTTTGGATTGGAGATATTTGATATGGGTCTGGAAGGAGAGTTTACAGTCTAGCCAGACACCTAGGTACTTATAGATGTCCACATATTCAAGGTCGGAACCATCCAGGGTGGGGATGCTAGTCAGGCATGCGGGTGCAGGCAGCGATCGGTTGAAAAGCATGCATTTGGTTTTACTAGTGTTTAAGAGCAGTTGGAGGCCACGGAAGGAGTGGAGTAAATGTGGAGACTATATACAGGGGGTGCTGGTACAGAGTCAATGTGGAGACTATATACAGGGGGGGGAACTGGTACAGAGTCAATGTGGAGACTATATACAGGGGGCACCAGTACAGAGTCAATGTGGAGACTACATACAGGGGGCACCGGTACAGAGTAAATGTGGAGACTATATACAGGGGGTGCTGGTACAGAGTCAATGTGGAGACAATATACAGGGGGCACCGGTACAGAGTCAATGTGGAGACTATACACAGGGGGCACCGGTACAGAGTCAATGTGGAGACTATATACAGGGGGCACCGGTACAGAGTCACTGTGGAGACTATATGCAGGGGGTACCGGTACAGAGTCAATGTGCTGAGGCACCGGTTAGTAATTGTAATATGTACATGTAGGTAGAGTTATTAAAGTAACTTTTGAGGATTTGATGACCCATGCCAAATCTTTTCAGTCTCCTGAGGGGGAATAGGTTTTGTAGTGCCCTCTTCACTACTGTCTTGGTGTACTTGGACCGTGTTAGTTTGTTGGTGAAGTGGACACCAAGGAACATGAAGCTCTCAACCTGCTCCACTACAGCCCCGTCGATGAGAATGGGGGCATGCTCGGTCCTCTTTTTCCTGTTGTCCATTATCATCTGCCTTGCGAAAGTTGACCTGTTTAAAGGTCTTACTCACATCGGCTACGGAGATTGTGATCACACAGTCGTCCGGAACAGCTGATGGCTCTCATTTATGCTTCAGTGTTGCTTGCCTCGAAGTCTGCATGGAAGTCATTTAGCTCATCTGGTAGGTCATGTTACATACAAGCCTGTCAACAGAGAAAATAATGTTGACATGTTTAAAGGTCTTACTCACATCGGCTGCAAAGAGTGATCACACAGCTGGTGTTCTCATGCATGTTTAAGGGTTATTTGCCATGAAGCGAGCATAGAAGTAGTTTAGCTCATCTGGTAGGCTCGTGTCACTGTGCTTCCCTTTGTAGTCTGTAATGGTTTATAAGCCCTGCCACATCCGCGAGTGTCAGAGCCGGTGTAGTACGACTCGATCTTAGTCTTAATCTTAATCTGCCACTGTAATTTACACCCCCCTCTTCCCTCTCTCCCCTACCATCTCCCCCTTCCTCGCTCCCCTCCTCAGTGTATCCTTCTCTCTGCAGCCATGCTGTCTCAGTTGGAGAGATCCATGCAGTCCCTGATCACGGTGTTCCATCGCTATGCCAACAAGGACGGTGACTGTAACACACTGAGCAAGAAGGAGCTGAATGAACTCATGCAGTCAGAACTGGGCAGCTTCCTGAAGGTACCACAGATCTCTCTCTCTCTCTCTCTCTCTCTCTCTCTCTCTCTCTCTCCCTCTCTCTCCTACTCTCTCTCTCTCTCTCTCTCTCCCCCTCCCTCCCTCCCTCCCTCCCTCCCTCCCTCCCTCCCTCCCTCCCTCCCTCCCTCCCTCCCTCCCTCCCTCCCTCTGTTTTTATCTCACTGTCCAGCAACACTTTCTCTGTCTTTCTCATCTCACGCCCTTTCCCTCTCGTTCTGATTTCTCGCTCTCACTTTATTAGAATAAAGAGAATCCAAAATCAATCTAACCCCGCCTCTCCCCTCCTCCCATCTCTCTCTTTCTCATTCTCTTCATCTCCTCCATCTCTCCTTCCCTCTCAGTCCCAGAAGGACCCAGCCGCCATAGACAAGATCATGAAGGATCTGGACCAGAATGGTGATGGGATGGTGAACTTTGAGGAGTTTGTCTCTCTGGTGGTGGGCCTCTCCATCGCCTGTGAACAGATCTACCAGCTCCACACCCAGAAGGTTGCTGCCAAGAAGTGAAGGAGGACAGAACAAGGAGAAGCAGAAATGGATGCTTTTCTATATGTCATTTTTCTTTTCTATATGTCAAATAAGTCATTTTATAACTAAGTCTTACTGTTGTGAATAAACACAGGTTTTCCTACTCTCTCTGTTTGTCACATTTGTCTTACGTGTGTCTGTCTGTTGTATTTTGGATTTGCAAAAAGTAATTGACGTGAACTGTTTTGAGGGTGAAATTCCAACCACAGGATTACACCATCATGTTAACCAAATTTCAGACAAATCGTATAAATATGTTGAATGTATTACTTTGAAACAACATCAGATCTTCAATGTAATATCCACTACTATCAGAACCAAGGTAAGGCCCAGATGCAGACTGTCAAAGTAACAATGATTATTGTAGCAACAAGGCAGGCAAAAACAGGTCAATGCAGGCAGGGGTCGATAATCCAGAGAGGGACAGAGGTAACAGTTGGCAGGCAGGCTCTGGGACAGGCAGGGGTCGATAATCCAGAGAGGGACAGAGGTAACAGTTGGCAGGCAGGCTCTGGGACAGGCAGGGGTCGATAATCCAGAGAGGGACAGAGGTAAAGGTCGGCAGGCAGGCTCTGGGACAGGCAGGGGTCGATAATCCAGAGAGGGACAGAGGTAAAGGTCGGCAGACAGGCTCAGGGACAGGCAGGGGTCGATAATCCAGAGAGGGACAGAGGTAAAGGTCGGCAGGCAGGCTCAGGGACAGGCAGGGGTCGATAATCCAGAGAGGGACAGAGGTAAAGGTCGGCAGACAGGCTCAGGGACAGGCAGGGGTCGGTAATCCAGAGAGGGACAGAGGTAAAGGTCGGCAGGCAGGCTCAGGGACAGGCAGGGGTCGATAATCCAGAGAGGGACGGAGGTAAAGGTCGGCAGGCAGGCTCAGGGACAGGCAGGGGCGATAATCCAGAGGGTTGCTGGTAGGCTCGAACAAACAAGACGAACGGGCAACAAACAGATAGAGAACACAGGTATAAATACACAAGGGATGATTGAAAAGATCGGCGAAACCTGGAGGGGATGGAGACGAGCACAAGGACAGGTGAAACAGATCAGGGCATGACAACTATAAGAAAAAACAATATGTTGGGCAGCACTTACTGGATGGAGAGATGATCTATCTACAGCTATCACTTTGGGCACCCATTTTTGGTTCTAACCAAGCCCAGCCCTGCTTAGTTTTTGTCATGGACTATTAACAATGTGCTAGCTTGAGCATGATTTTTCTTTTTTTTCGCCTTTATTTAACCAGGTAGGCTAGTTGAGAACAAGTTCTCATTTGCAACTGCAACCTGGCCAATAATAAAGCATAGCAGTGTGAACAGACAACACACGGTTACACATGGAGTAAACAATTAACAAGTCAATAACACAGTAGAAAAAAAGGGGAGTCTATATACATTGCGTGCAAAAGGCATGAGGAGGTAGGCGAATAATTACAATTTTGCAGATTAACACTGGGGTGATAAATGATCAGATGGTCATGTACAGGTAGAGATATTGGTGTGCAAAAGAGCAGAAAAGTAAATAAATAAAAACAGTATGGGGATGAGGTAGGTGAAAATGGGTGGGCTATTTACCAATAGACTATGTACAGCTGCAGCGATCGGTTAGCTGCTCAGATAGCAGATGTTTGAAGTTGGTGAGGGAGATAAAAGTCTCCAACTTCAGGGATTTTTGCAATTCGTTCCAGTCACAGGCAGCAGAGTATTGTAACGAAAGGCGGCCAAATGAGGTGTTGGCTTTAGGGATGATCAGTGAGATACACCTGCTGGAGCGCGTGCTACGGATGGGTGTTGCCATCGTGACCAGTGAACTGAGATAAGGCGGAGCTTTACCTAGCATGGACTTGTAGATGACCTGGAGCCAGTGGGTCTGGCGACGAATATGTAGCGAGGGCCAGCCGACTAGAGCATACAGGTCGCAGTGGTGGGTGGTATAAGGTGCTTTAGTGACAAAACGGATGGCACTGTGATAAACTGCATCCAGTTTGCTGAGTAGAGTGTTGGAAGCAATTTTGTAGATGACATCGCCGAAGTCGAGGATCGGTAGGATAGTCAGTTTTACTAGGGTGAGTTTGGCGGCGTGAGTGAAGGAGGCTTTGTTGCGGAATAGAAAGCCGACTCTTGATTTGATTTTCGATTGGAGATGTTTGATATGAGTCTGGAAGGAGAGTTTACAGTCTAGCCAGACACCTAGGTACTTATAGATGTCCACATATTCAAGGTCGGAACCATCCAGGGTGGGGATGCTAGTCAGGCATGCGGGTGCAGGCAGCGATCGGTTGAAAAGCATGCATTTGGTTTTACTAGTGTTTAAGAGCAGTTGGAGGCCACGGAAGGAGTGTTGTATGGCATTGAAGCTCAATTGGAGGTTAGATAGCACAGTGTCCAAGGACGGGCCGGAAGTATATAGAATGGTGTCGTCTGCGTAGAGGTGGATCAGGGAATCGCCCGCAGCAAGAGCAACATCATTGATAAATACAGAGAAAAGAGTCGGCCCGAGAATTGAACCCTGTGGCACCCCCATGGAGACTGCCAGAGGACCAGACAGCATGCCCTCCGATTTGACACACTGAACTCTGTCTGCAAAGTAATTGGTGAACCAGGCAAGGCAGTCATCCGAAAAACCAAGGCTACTGAGTCTGCCGATAAGAATATGGTGATTGACAGAGTCGAAAGCCTTGGCAAGGTCGATGAAGACGGCTGCACAGTACTGTCTTTTATCGATGGCGGTTATGATATCGCTTAGTACCTTGGGTGTGGCTGAGGTGCACCCGTGACCGGCTCGGAAACCAGATTGCACAGCGGAGAAGGTACGGTGGGATTCGAAATGGTCAGTGACCTGTTTGTTGACTCGGCTTTCGAAGACCTTAGATAGGCAGGGCAGGATGGATATAGGTCTGTAACAGTTTGGGTCCAGGGTGTCTCCCCCTTTGAAGAGGGGCATGACTGCGGCAGCTTTCCAATCCTTGGGGATCTCAGACGATATGAAAGAGAGGTTGAACAGGCTGGTAATAGGGGTTGCGACAATGGCGGCGGATAGTTTCAGAAATAGAGGGTCCAGATTGTCAAGCCCAGCTGATTTTTACGGGTCCAGGTTTTGCAGCTCTTTCAGAACATCTGCTATCTGGATTTGGGTAAAGGAGAACCTGGAGAGGCTTGGGCGAGGAGCTGGGGGGGGGGGGCGGGGCTGTTGGCCGAGGTTGGAGTAGCCAGGCAGAAGGCATGGCCAGCCGTTGAGAAATGCTTGTTGAAGTTTTCGATAATCATGGATTTATCGGTGGTGACCGTGTTACCTAGCCTCAGTGCAGTGGGCAGCTGGGAGGAGGTGCTCTTGTTCTCCATGGACTTCACAGTGTCCCAGAACTTTTTGGAGTTGGAGCTACAGGATGCAAACTTCTGGCTGAAGAAGCTGGCCTTATCTTTCCTGACTGACTGCGTGTATTGGTTCCTGACTTCCCTGAACAGTTGCATATCGCGGGGACTATTCGATGCTATTGCAGTCCGCCACAGGATGTTTTTGTGCTGGTCGAGGGCAGTCAGGTCTGGAGTGAACCAAGGGCTGTATCTGTTCTTAGTTCTGCATTTTTTGAACGGAGCATGCTTTTCTAAAATGGTGAGGAAGTTACTTTTAAAGAATGACCAGGCATCCTCAACTGACGGGATGAAGTCAATGTCCTTCCAGGATACCCGGGCCAGGTCGATTAGAAAGGCCTGCTCACAGAAGTGTTTTAGGGAGCGTTTGACAGTGATGAGGGGTGGTCGTTTGACTGCGGCTCCGTAGCGGATACAGGCAATGAGGCAGTGATCGCTGAGATCCTGGTTGAAGACAGCGGAGGTGTATTTGGAGGGCCAGTTGGTCAGGATGACGTCTATGAGGGTGCCCTTGTTTACAGAGTTAGGGTTGTACCTGGTGGGTTCCTTGATGATTTGTGTGAGATTGAGGGCATCTAGCTTAGATTGTAGGACTGCCGGGGTGTTAAACATATCCCAGTTTAGGTCACCTAACAGAACAAACTCTGACGCTAGATGGGGGGTGATCAATTCACAAGTGGGCCCAGCTGGTAGCTGAGGGGGGTCGGTAGCAGGCGGCAACAGTGAGAGACTTATTTCTGGAGTAATTTTTAAGATTAGTAGTTCGAACTGTTTGCGTATTGAACTGGAAAGTATGACATTACTTTGCAGGCTATCTCTGCAGTAGACTGCAACTCCTCCCCCTTTGGCAGTTCTATCTTGACGGAAGATGTTATAGTTGGGTATGAAATCTCAGTATTTGGTGGCCTTCCTGAGCCAGGATTCAGACATGGCAAGGACATCAGGGTTAGCAGAGTGTGCTAAAGCAGTGAGTAAAACAAACTTAGGGAGGAGGCTTCTGATGTTGACATGCATGAAACCAAGGCTTTTTCAATCACAGATGTCAAGAAATGAGGGTGCCTGGGGACATGCAGGGCCTGGGTTTACCTCCACATCACCCGCGGCACAGAGAAGGAGTAGTATGAGGGTGCGGCTAAAGGCTATAAAACTGGTCGCCTAGAGCATTGGGGACAGAGAATAAGAGGAGCAGGTTTCTGGGCATGGTAGAATATATTCAGGGCATAATGCGCAGACAGGGGTATGGTGGGGTGCTGGTACAGCGGAGGTAAGCCCAGGCACTGGGTGATGATGAGAGAGGTTGTATCTCTGGACATGCTGGTTGTAATGGGTGAGGTCACCGCATGTGTGGGAGGTGGGACAAAGGAGGTATCAGGGGTATGAAGAGTGGAACTAGGGGCTCCATTGTGAACTAAAACAATGATAACTAACCTGAACAACAGTATACAAAGCATATTGACATTTGAGAGAGACATACAGCGAGGCATACAGTGATCACAGGTGTTGATTTGGGAGAGCTAGCTAAAACAGTAGGTGAGACAACAACAGCTAATAAGCTAGCACAACAGCAGCAGGAAAAATGGCGTTGACTAAGCAACGGGGCCGACAGATAAAACATAAACAAGCCGAATGGGGTACCGTGATTAATGGATTAATGGACAGTCCAGCGTGCATCAGCTATGTAGCCAAGTGATCAGTGTCCAGGGGGCAGCGGTGGATGGGGCAGGGAAGCTGGACTGGCGAGTGTTATCCAGGTTAAAAAACTTTTAAAAAAACTAACAATGACTCAATAGCTTGTAGCTAGTTAGCTGGTTAGCTTCTGGAGGTTCTTGAGTGTGTTCTAAAAATTACAAATAATAGCGATTCCGTATCACATTGGGTGAGGCAGGTTACCGGAAGGTATAAACAAATTAAAAATCGAAAAGAGATAGAAAGTAAATATGGGTCCAGTGAGTGTTTGGGACGCGGCAATTCAGACGGTTAGCAGGCCTGTTAGCAGACAATGAGATAGAGGTGGTGGACAGACGATAAGACCATACTGTAACAATGAGATAGACGTGGTGGACAGACGATAAGAACATACTGTACCAATTAGATTGAGGTGGTGGACAGAGGCTAAGACCATACTGTACCAATGAGATAGAGGTGGTGGACAGATGATAAGACCTTACTGTACAATTAGATTGAGGTGGTGGACAGAGTCTAAGACCATACTGTAACAGTATGATAGAGGTGGTGGACAGAAGGAGAGTATAAGTGACACAGAGGATAAGACCATACTGTACCAATGAGATAGAGATGGTGGACAGAGGATAAGACCATACTGTACCAATGAGATAGAGATGGTGGACAGAGCGACAGTAGATGGGCCAGGGTGTACATGCACATTTCCAGATATCATCAGCAGTAATACAATCAGGGCATGGCAGAGGACAGGGAGAGCTCTGCAGTGTTGATTTTTGTAAGACATTTGAATGTGCATCAGATCATATTGTACAGCAATTTCATCAGGTAACATAAATACAAAGCTGGTGAGAGGGTGTTAGAATATGATGGGAGGCCAAGAGTCTGTGTACCCAATAGAGAGTCAGTCCTGAGAGTGGGAACAAACATAGTCTGTCCCACAGTCGGGTAAACAAGCAAGTCCATAGTCAACAACGCCTGCAGGAGTCATGAGGCAAATAGCATAAAGATAAGGCTGTGCTCTGTGGTTCTCCCCCTCGATTCGAGTAATCGAGCAGCTGAACAATTACCTGGGCGGTTTGCAGAGGTTTGCAGTTGGACACCCACTCTGCTGTACAATGGACAGTTTAGTTTGAGTTAAATCAGGTCTCTCCCTCTCTGTCCTTCTCCCCTCTCTTATAGGCAGCGTGTGAGTTTCGGGAATCTAATGTTCACCATAAAATGCACCTTAATAATAAAGAATTCCATGCATCTGTCTGTCATCACATTTGCAGACTTATGTAAAATATCCTAGTAAGCCAACTATTCCTAATGTGATGAGAGGATTAGATCATTTAGGCTAATAATACAACTCAATCACTGTTTGCGTTAAAAGACTGCAGTGTTCAGTGCATGGCTGCCCCTGTATTGGCGTAGAGGAGGCCTAAGCTATAGGCTGTGTCAGATACCTTTCTTCTCCTTTCTTTCTGTGTTTATAATCACATTTCATGCAATTCTACGACACTTTATATGACTGGAGACATTAGCAGAATCTTTTATAATATGGCAAAAATGACAAGGTAGTATAGACCTATAGGCTACGGCTGACTCTGATAAACAGATATAAAAACCACCTTGTCTGCACGCATCTAATTTTGGCCTATGAAAAGGGGAGACACAAATTGCACAATATGTGACGTCCCTCCCACTCTGTCTGCTGGAATCTCCTGTTTGGTAGTCTGCTTGTTGCAGAAGGCCAATGGGCAGAGCCTGGAGGAACGTCAGCTGATGTGGTACACCTGGGCAGAGTTGGCCTGTAGGCTATAAAGGGTGGCCACATCAGCCAACGCTCTCTCTCTTCCCTGACTGGCAGGCCACCATCAGTGTTTTTGTTGTCTGGTTTCACCATACAACACCCTCTCCTGTCTCCACTCATGAACACACTGCACACACTACTGATCCTACAGATGTCCACAGCTTGGTACATGTTTGTTGTTGTTATTTAGTTGAATAAATGTATTCCTTTTTTAAGTTAAGCGTGGTCTCCCTTTGTTGTCTCGAGCTATGAACCTGGTCATAACAACTATGACATCCATCTAACCTGGAAGAGGAAATTATTGTCCAAAAACAAAGTTTCAAGTGGCATTGACCCAATGATAAAGAGTGAATTTGCACAGAGCACACTCATTTGGGATATGGAAAATGGTGCCAGTAAGATAGGCTATTGTTTTCTCAAGTTGAGAATTTTGATGGCTACAAGACACTTTAGATTATTTTAATTGTCTTCTTTTACAGCAATAATAATTTTCTTTCTAAACTGTTGTCCCATGATGAAATTGGGAGTAGAGGAGAGAAAAAAAAATATATTCAAACAGTACAACCAATCATTGACAACGAATGCACTATTGCGAGGTTGAATGAATGGGATTGAACGTTGACAAATCATTTCCTGTAGGCTAGCTCCAGCAGTAGCAACCTTCATGTGTCAAGGTCAATCAAATCAAAATGTCATCTCAGAAAATAATATCAGATTTTTTTGATCCCGGTCGACAAGCAAAAACAAACTGCAACCACAGCAGCCTAAAGGGATAAAGCCCCTGGGACTGCTGCATCTACCACCTGCTGCATCTACCACCTGCTGCATCTACCAGCTGCTGCATCTACCACCTGCAGCAGTCTACCCGGTCACCCAGCCGTGCACGGGCCCCACCAATGTCAATGATGTCAACCTCAACCCAACCAGCGACTGCTGCATCTACTACCTGCAGCAGTCTACCACCTGCAGCAGTCTACCCGGCCCCCAGCCGTGCACGGGCCCCACCAATGTCAATGATGTCAACCTCAACCCAACCAGCGACTGCTGCATCTACCACCTGCAGCAGTCTACCACCTGCAGCAGTCTACCCGGCCCCCAGCCGTGCACGGGCCCCACCAATGTCAACGATGTCAATAAAACATTGCCAGCCTCCACGGAGCAAGATGTCAACCTCAACCCAACCAGCGACTGCTGCAACAGCTCTACGTTAGCCAGCTCTACATTAGCTACTTCTGCACCCATAGAGAAAACAGGAAAAAAATATCAACCTATTGGAGTATATTGAACGAAGGCTCTTTCAGCACAAAACATCAGATTTTAGCTGCAATTTTGTGCAGATTTTTAAAAAGTATTGTTCAGAATTGATGAAAGGGCCATTCTAAATTGTTAAACTGTCTGGATCTGGTCCGTGGGCCTCCAGTTGAATACCCCTCCCATACATCATCCCCACGTACACAGCACTTGTTTGAATTGGTTGCCTACAGACCCAGATTTTTGATTGAGGTCATTTTTGTTTTGGTCTGTTTATATTTTTGTTAAATTGGAATTTGTAATTAAAACCCATTGAAAATATTGAGTGTCATAAATTGTATTTTTGTGTTTTTACTGAGCTCCTCAAAACAGAAAGAGAGACTAGTCGAGGTAAGCCCTGCCGCTTCAGTGCTGCTATGGGAAAAGTTCCCCCTAGAGATGCTTGAGGGAAACATGTTCACACACTTCTGGCATATACTCGCTACTGAGCCACCATGTACTAAGATAGTTTGGCTCAATGACAAGAGTGTGCAAAGCTGTCAGCGAGGCAAAGGGTGGCTACTTTGAAGAATCTCAAATATAAAATAGATTTAGATTTGTTTAATACTTTTTTGGTTACTATATGATTCCATGTGTGTTATTTCATAGTTTTGATGTCTTCACTATTATTCTACAATATAGAAAATAGTAAAAATAAAGAAAAACCCTTGAATGAGTAGGTGTGTCCAAACTTTTTACTGGTACTGTAGGTATGCTGAAGATCTGATGATCAAGAAGTGTCATATCAAGGGTGAATGTAGGCTAAAGAACCCTACTTTTCAGAATGATGTTACATTATGAACTCTTAATCAACCATTCTACTCTACTTCTAAAAAGATTTACCTTGAAAGATGTCACGATGACATCATAAATATATATGAATATGTTTTATGGACAGGGAGGACCTAATCTTAGACCAGCACTCCTGCTCTGATGCTTTGTAGATACGGGTCTGTAATGTTCTAGAATTTTGTGTGAATCATTTCTCATATTTCCCCCTTTCAGAGCTATAACAGTACAATTGCATAGCTAATAGAATGTGTTTGTAGATGGACTGAGGTGAATGTGCTACTCCAGCCCAGCCCAGCCATGTGTAAAGTGGTGCGTACAGGCGGCAGAGAAGTCAGTCGCAGGAGAGCAAAAACTGTGTTACAACAGTGCAGTTTAATAATAAAAATCACTATAAACAGAACAATCAATACAATGGGTACAAAACCCGTCGCACACCAGAATACCATGCACAAGCACTTACAATAAACAATTCCGGACAAGGACATGGGGGGAACAGAGGATTAAATATACAACATGTAATGATGGAATTGAAACCAGGTGTGTGGGAAGACAAGACAAAACAAATGGAAAATGAAAAGTGGATCGATGATGGCGAGAAGACCGGCGACGCCGACCGCCGAACACCGCCCGAACAAGGAGGCGGAAGTCGGGACATTTTTCCATAGAAACATCAGCTTTTCTGTGTTTGAATTTATTTTAATTTATTATTCATTATGAATTGTGTTACATACAGGAGAAAGTAACACATAATTCATAATTAATAATAAATAAATACAAATTAAAACACAGAAAATCTGGTGTTTAAATGGCAAACGGTGTGTTATATTTCAGTCTTCTGTGATGTGTATAAAGTGTAATATTGGGATGCAAACTCAAAATTGAGTCCATTTGAACTCTATATCTGACATGATACTGATGTCTTCTTCTTTTTTAACCTCTATGGGATCGGTGTCCCTATACCGAAACGGTTGTTGCTAACGTGCGCTAATTTGTATGCAGCACAAGACCCAGAAGAGGGAGAGTTGATTCTCATAACTATAAGTGACTTGCTGTGCTTTTCTGATGCTGGGGAGAAAAAGGACATCAGCTTTGAATATCCATCACGTGTGTCAGAAGAACACGTGCTTTGCCTTTTACTTACGCCAAGGTTTCTTCTTCTGGTCAGGAGGACTACTGTGATGTATTAAACTGATGGTGCCAAACATGACCAATATACAGCCAACTCCTGATAAGTGTACATAGTGCATTACAGTTTACCAATCAACATTTTGGAGACTGAACAACCTTTTGGTGATTGTGTTGCTTTTTATCGTTATATGTTTGTGCCAGTTAAATGCACGGCTTCATGACCGTCTCAAAGCCAATGCAAGGCCAACATTAGGAGTTGAGTCCAGAGTGGCTGATGTGACTTTTCCTGTTTTTCTGCATGTTTCAGCCTGCAAGAGAGTCATGCTAAAGGAATGCAGAGCAAGGACCACCACAAGATACAGCAAGCACAGACTAACACAACCCATATGAATGCACTCTGTTACCTTGACAACAGGGACACACCCTATCTAACCCTCCCCCCCCCACACACACACGCCCGCGCACACACACACACACACACATACACACTGTCACTGATCTCCTGGTGATTTGGACACACCCAATATCATCATCGATCATTTCGTCAATGCTCATTCGAATATAATACACAGCCAGGTGGTTATTGATGGTTGTCATGGTTAATGGTTATTGTCATGCCAGCCTCTTCCACAGTAGCTCATATACTGTTCTCTGTATGGTGTTGCCAAGCCAAATGTGTTATAAATTAGATATTGATCTGCTTGACTCAAATCACACAGGGAGTGGTAGACTACTGTGGGCTGAGGTAGAAGCTAAGACCATATTGTAACAATGAGATAGAGGTGGTGGACAGAGGATAAGACCATATTGTAACAATGAGATAGAGGTGGTGGACAGAGGATAAGACCATACTGTAACAATGAGATAGAGGTGGTGGACAGAGGATAAGACCATACTGTAACAATGAGATAGAAGTGGTGGACAGAGGATAAGACCATACTGTAACAATGAGATAGAGGTGGTGGACAGAGGATAAGACCATACTGTAACAATGAGATAGAGGTGGTGGACAGAGGATAAGACCATACTGTAACAATGAGATAGAGGTGGTGGACAGAGGCTAAGACCATACTGTTACAATGAGATAGAGGTGGTGGACAGAGGATAAGACCATATTGTAACAATGAGATAGAAGTGGTGGACAGAGGATAAGACCATACTGTAACAATGAGATAGAGGTGGTGGACAGAGGCTAAGACCATACTGTAACAATGAGATAGAGGTGGTGGACAGAGGATAAGACCGTACTGTAACAATGAGATAGAGGTGGTGGACAGAGGATAAGACCATACTGTAACAATGAGATAGAGGTGGTGGACAGAGGACAAGACCATACTGTAACAATGAGATAGAGGTGGTGGACAGAGGATAAGACCATACTGTAACAATGAGATAGAGGTGGTGGACAGAGGATAAGACCATACTGTAACAATGAGATAGAGGTGGTGGACAGAGGCTAAGACCATACTGTAACAATGAGATAGAGGTGGTGGACAGAGGCTAAGACCATACTGTAACAATGAGATAGAAGTGGTGGACAGAGGACAAGACCATACTGTAACAATGAGATAGAGGTGGTGGACAGAGGATAAGACCATACTGTAACAATGAGATAGAGGTGGTGGACAGAGGATAAGACCATACTGTAACAATGAGATAGAGGTGGTGGACAGAGGCTAAGACCATACTGTAACAATGAGATAGAAGTGGTGGACAGAGGACAAGACCATACTGTAAAAATGAGATAGAGGTGGTGGACAGAGGACAAGACCATACTGTAACAATGAGATAGAGGTGGTGGACAGAGGATAAGACCATACTGTAACAATGAGATAGAAGAGGTGGACAGAGGACAAGACCATACTGTAACAATGAGATAGAGGTGGTGGACAGAGTGGGAGAGATGAGCCATGAAGGAAACAACAGTAGTGAATCTCTAACTGATCTAAATGTGTTCTCTCTCTGGGGAGTATTAAGATGTAACTGAAAAAAATGATATTTTATTCAAGAAACTTCCTCCCATCTTTTTCATCCATATATCTATACTTCCAAACATTCTAGTGTGTACTCTTGTCACCCCTCTCTACATCTGTTCAGCATCTTTGGTATAGATTTCTGTGAATGAGATGCGTGTGTTAAAGCGATAAGAAAAACATTCTATGTGACCCATGTCTATTTTATCATGTTGAATTCAAAGATAAGGGCTCAAAGACATCAAGTCTAAACTCTAACCCCCTCCCTCCCTCACTATAGGCTTCACACACTCATAATCAGATGGGCGTGGCCTGTTCTCCACAAACTCCTGAACAATCTTTCCCACAGCTCTTGCGCAGTAGATTCAGCATCATTGGTATATATTCAGCAGTACGCTACTTCCTCACCCTGTTCTGTTAGCATCTCTCCTCTGTTTGGTAAGTAACCGTTCTTCACCTATTGGTGTCTTTGGTTTAACAGAGGAGGTTATCTAGTGTAATAAACAGGTCTCACACAACTGTAACAACTGTTTCCAAGTGTGACTAGCTACTGATCTGTCTCGTCCAGCAAACTTGTAGGCTATAATGTTCATTAGTCTTCGCTTGCGTTGATTCAAAAAGTCAGTTCTTCTATGGTGTGTTATGCAGGATGACAGGACATACTATTTACTGATGAAGACATAATGTAGTCTATCTATACCTAAACCTTTTCATGTTTCATTTGTAGGCTATAATGTTTCTGTTTTAGAACTCTGTTAGAACTACAAACGTTTTTCTCTACCGGTTCATGTCATTTTATAGTCATTACTCACCAATTATCATCAGCCTGATTTCTTTACACTGAACTGTTGCAAAACCCTTTCCTCTCCTGTCACACCCCTTTCCATCCCAACTCCCCAAACTTTCACACTTATGATGATGTGTCACATGGTCAAGCTATGACAGAGGTTAAAGGAAAGTCTCCACAGCAAGAGAGGTTGGATGTTACCAAAGAATGTGGGAGGCACCAAAAGAAAGAGGAGGGGTCTGAGGTCGAAGGAATGTGTAAAGGAGTGGAAGATCACAGTTTAAATGCCAGGAAGTAGCACCAGCCAAAGACTGCTTACAGAGACAAAGAAAGCCAACTCCCATCCTCCCTAAATGTGCATTGTTAATTTGTTTTCTGCAAAGGGATAGTTCACCATTAGTCAACATATTAGTGATATCAAGACACTCACTGTACTGAGTATGTATCTGCTACTGTAACTTACACCTCCTCCCTCTATCTCCCCTCCCATCTCCCCCTCCCTTTATCTCCCCTCCCCTCTCATCTACCCCTCCCTCCCTCTAACTCCCCTCCCATTTCCTCCTCCCTCTATCTCCCCTCCCCTCTCATCTCCCTCCTCCCTCTATCTCCCCCTCCCTCTATCTCCCCTCCCCTCCCATCTCCCCTCCCTCTATCTCCCCTCCCCTCTCATCTACCCCTCCCTCTATCTCCCCTCCCCTCTCATCTACCCCTCCCTCTATCTCCCCTCCCTCTCATCTACCCCTCCCTTTATCTCCCCTCCCCTCTCATCTCCCTCTATCACCCCTCCCCTCTCATCTCCCTCTATCTCCCCTCCCCTCTCATCTCCATCTATCACCCCCCCATCTCCCGCTCCCTCTCATCTCCCTCCTCCCTCTATCTCCCCACCCCTCCCATCTCCCCCTCCCCCTCCCTCTATCTCCCCTCTCATCTCCCTCCTCCCTCTATCTCCCCTCCCCTCCCATCTCCCCCTCCCTCTATCTCCCCTCCCATCTCCCTCCTCCCTCTCTCCCCTCCCATCTCCCCCTCCCCCTCCCCCCTATCTCCACTCCCATCTACACCTCCCTATCTCCCCTCCCATCTCCCCGCTCCCTCTCTCCCCTCCTATCTCCCCCTCCCCCTTCCTATCTCCCCCTCCCCCTTCCTATCTCCCCTCCCATCTCCACCTCCCTCCCTCTCTCCCCTCCCATCTCCCCTTCCTCTCTCCCCTCCTATCTCCCCCTCCCCCTCCCTCTCTCCCCTCCCATCTCCCCTTCCTCTCTCCCCTCCTCAGTGTATCCTTCTCTGCAGCCATGCCGTCTCAGTTGGAGAGTTCCATGGAGTCCCTGATCACAGTGTTTCATCGCTATGCCGACAAGGACGGTGACTATAACACACTGAGCAAGAAGGAGCTGAAAGAGCTGATGCAGACAGAACTGGCCAGCTTCATGAAGGTAACACTGACATCCCTCTCTCTCTCTCTCTCTGTTTTTATCTCACTGTCCCTCTATACTTTCCCTGTATTTCTTGTCCACCTTTCACTTTCTTTCAAATTCTTACTTGCAATGATAGCCTACACTGGCCAAACCTGGACAACGCTGGGCCAATTGTGCGCCCCCCTCGGGGGTGTTTGTCGTGACGCATCTAGCACTGAGATGCAGTGCCTTAGCCAGCTACGCCACTCGGGATTTCTCTCACTCACTCACTCACTCACTCACTCACTCACTCACTCACTCACTCACTCACACTTACTCTCTTCATCTCTCCTTCCCTCTCAGTCCCAGAGGGACCCAGCCGCTATAGACAAGATCATGAAGGATCTGGACCAGAATGGTGATGGGATGGTAAACTTTGAGGAGTTTGTCTCCCTGGTGGTGGGCCTCTCCATCGCCTGTGAACAGATCTACCAGCTCCACACCCAGAAGGTTGCTGCCAAGAAGTGAAGGAGGACAGAACAAGGAGAAGCAGAAATGGATGCTTTTCTATGTGTCATTTTGCTTTTCTATATGTCAAATAAGTCATTTTATAACCAAGTCTTACTGTTGTGAATAAACACTGGCTTTCCCAAACTGTATCTCTGTTTGTCACGTGTTGTATTTGTCCCGTAAGTGTAAGACAGAATATTCAGTGTCAGTCACGATCCATCCATCCTCAGTTTTCTCCTATCACAGACATTAAACTCTGTAACTGTTTTAAAGTCACCATTGGCCTCATGGTGAAATCCCTGAGAAGTTTCTTCCTCTCCGGCAACTGAGTTAGGAAGGACGCCTGTATCTTTGTAATGGCTGGGTGTATTGATACACCATTCAAAGTGTAATTAATAACTTCTTGCTCACAGGGCTATTCAATGTCTGCTTTTTTATTTCTACCCATCTACCACTCGGTGACATTCTTTGCAAGTCATTGGAAACCTCTTTGTAGTTGAATGTGTATTTGAAATTCATTGCTCGACTGAGGGACCTTTGTCGTGGAAATTTCCTCTATTTACCAAATCATGGGAGCAAACCACACACACAAGTCAGAGTTAGTTATCAAAGTCCATCTTTAATTATATGAGCTCTATCACAACCCTGTGACTCTCAGATCAATTCAGTGTCTATCAATGAATTCTCTGAGAGTCCCTTCCACATTGCAACAGCATTTTGACTTTCAACAGTTCAGTATCTCTAATGAAAAGTTGAGAGTCCCAACATAATGGCAAATGGGATCCTTTATAGCGAAGATCCACCCCCCCCCCCCCTAGACGACATGACAATCCACAGGTCCCAGGACCTTACACAAAGAAAGACTTTACTTCAGAGAGGAGTATCCCCTAGCCAGACAGAGTTGGCTATAAATTATCGTTCAGTTTGGTCTCCTAAACAAAGCTATTATTTCGTCCTTGGTACAAAGTGGTACCAAGACATTACCCCCACCCTATGATGTATAACAAATTGTCATTTAGATACAACCAATTCTAAATACAACCAATCCTGGAGAAGCTCACGGAGAGGAGAGTGATTAAGATAAGATAGGGGCAACAGAGAGGATAGCATAGAATGATTCCAGACACTGCCATCCTCCTCTCCCCGATGGGAAAAGTAGGGAGTGACTGGCACACAGACACAGTGGAGCAAAAGATATGTTTACACATGATGACACCTTGACCTCTCCCCTCTCTGCGGCCCAAGCAACTTAGTCCTGACAGAGAACAGATAACTGCCAATGGCCACCACTATAGTACAACAAAATACATTCTTATGAGAAATAACTCATAAGCATATCATGAAAATAAAACATCCTATCTATGTTACCCAACTAATTCTGATTATTCCCCAACAACATTAAGTACTGTACTTTATTCATCCCACAAGGGTCAATTGTGCAGCCAGCAATGCAATTAAATTAAACAACATCCTTTCAAAATTGAAGTAAAAACTTGTAGACCACAGTTTGTAGAGAGGAGACCTGAGTCCAAATACATGTATATTTGGCATTAAAAATGTTTCTGTATATTTTAGGATTTTCATGAAGCCAAAATCAATGATATAAAGAATGATGAATGAAACTTTGGAGTACTTTAAATTAAATGATGAACAGAAGGACAAATTTAACTCCATCTTTCATCGAATCAGATGGCTTATTCACCACAAAACCATTTGATGTTGCCAATTATTTTAATGATTATTTCATTGGCAAAGTGGGCATACTTAGGCAGGAAATGAAATGCCAGGAGGAAAGTCTTTGTCCTCAGGCCTGGAGGGAAGCCACGTGGTAAAAGCTGCCTTTACTGGTTCTAACAACAGACCTATAAGCTCTTAGCAAACTGTTGTAAAAAATAGTGTTTGACCAAATACAATGTTATTTCTCTGTAAACAAATTAACAACAGACTTTCAGCATGCGTATATAGAAGGGCAATCAACATGTACTGAACTGACACAAATGACAGATTATTAACCATAACCTGTTGTTGAAAAAACTTAAATGCTATGGCTTTTCAACCTCAGCTATAATGTGGATTCTGATCTATTTATCTAATAGAACTCAAAGGGTTTTCTTTAATGGAAGCATCTCTAATGTCAAAAATGTAAAGTGTTGTGTACCGCAGGGCAGCTCTCTAGCCCCTTTACACACATTTCTATTTTTATCAATGACCTGCCACTGGCATAAAACACAGCATGTGTGTCCATTTTGCTGATTATTCAACCATATAGACATCAGGAATCACAGCTAATAAAGTAATTGAAACCCTTAACAAAGAGTTGCAGTCTGTTTTGGAATGGGTGGCCAGTAATAAACTGGTCCTGAACATCTCTAAAACTAAGAGCATAGTATTTGGTACAAATCATTCCTTATGTACTAGACCTCAGCTGAATGGTGTGGCTGCTGAACAAGTACAGGAGACTGAATTACTTGGTGTAACCTTAGATTGTAAACTGTCAAGGTCAAAACATATAGATTCAATGGTTGTAAAGACGGGGAGAGGTCCAGCTGTAAAAAAGAGATGCTCTGCAAGGAAATACCTAGATAAGCTGCGCTAGTCGTAGTACTGGAGCAGTCAAACTAATAGTAGTACTGCTAGAGCAGGCATACTAATAGTAGTACTACTAGAGCAGGCATACTAATAGTAGTACTACTAGAGCAGGCATACTAATAGTAGTACTGCTAGAGCAGGCATACTAATAGTATTACTGGAGCAGTCAAACTAATAGTAGTACTGCTAGAGCAGGCATACTAATAGTAGTACTACTAGAACAGGCATACTAATAGTAGTACTGGTAGAGCAGGTATACTAATAGTAGTACTGCTAGAGCAGGTATACTAATAGTAGAACTACTAGAGCAGGCATATAAATAGTAGTACTACTAGACCAGGCATACTAATAGTAGTACTACTAGAGCAGGCATACTAATAGTAGTACTGCTAGAGCAGGTATACTAATAGTAGAACTACTAGAGCAGACATATAAATAGTAGTACTACTAGAGCAGGCATACTAATAGTAGCAGTGCTAGAGCAGGTATACTAATAGTAGAACTACTAGAGCAGGCATATAAATAGTAGTACTACTAGAGCAGGCATAGTGATAGTAGTACTACTAGAGCAGGCATAGTAATAGTAGTACTACTAGAGCAGGCATACTAATAGTAGTACTGCTAGAGCAGGTATACTAATAGGAGTACTACTAGAGCTGGCATAGTAATAGTAGTACTGCTAGAGTAGGCATACAAATAGTAATACTACTAGAGCATGCATAGTAATAGTAGTACTACTAGAGCAGGTATACAAATAGTAATACTACTAGAGCATGCAAACTATAAATAGTACTGCAAGAGCAGGCATAGTAATAGTAGCACTGCTAGAGAAATATACTAATCGTAGTACTACTAGAGTAGGCATAGTAATAGTAGTACTACTAGAGCAGGTATACAAATAGTAATACTACTAGAGCAGGCAAAGTAATAGTAGTACTACTAGAGCAGGTTTACAAATAGTAAAACTACTAGAGCATGCAAACTATAAATAGAACTGCAAGAGCAGGCATAGTAATAGTAGTACTGCTAGAGCAGGTATACTAATAGTAGGTACTGCTAGAGCATGCATACTATAAATAGTACCACTAGAGGAGGCATACTAAAAGTAGTACTGCTAGAGTAGGCATACTAATAGTAGTACCACAAGAGCAGGCATAGTAATAGTAATACTACAAGAGCAGGCATAGTAATTGTAATACTACTAGAGCAGGCATATTAATAGTAGTACCGCTAGAGCAGGCATACTATTAGTAGTACTACAAGAGCAGGCATACTAGTAATACTACTAGAGCAGGCATAGTAATAGTAGTACTACTAGAGCAGGCATACTAACAGAAGTACTACGAGAGCAGGCATACTAATAGTAGTACTACTAGAGCAGGCATAGTAATAGTAGTACTACTAGAGCAGGTATACTAATAGTAGTAGTGCTAGAGCAGGCATAGTAATAGTTGTACTGTTAGAGCAGGTATACTAATAGTAGTAGTGCTAGAGCAGGCATAGTAATAGTAGTACTGCTAGAGCAGGTATACTAATAGTAGGTACTGCTGGAGCTTGCATACTATAAATAGTACTACTAGAGCAGGCATACTAATCGTGGTACTACTAGAGTAGGCAGAGTAATAGTAGTACTACTAGAGCAGGCATAGTAATAGTAGTACCGCTAGAGCAGGCATACTAATAGTAGTACTACTAGAGCAAGCATAGTATAAATAGTACTACTAGAGCATGCATACTATAAATAGTACTACTAGAGCAGGCATACTAATAGTAGTACTACTAGAGCAGGCATAGTATAAATAGTACTACTAGAGCATGCATACTATAAATAGTACTGCTAGAGCAGGCATACTAATAGTATTACTGGAGCAGTCAAACTAATAGTAGTACTGCTAGAGCAGGCATACTAATAGTAGTACTACTAGAACAGGCATACTAATAGTAGTACTGGTAGAGCAGGTATACTAATAGTAGAACTACTAGAGCAGGCATATAAATAGTAGTACTACTAGACCAGGCATACTAATAGTAGTACTACTAGAGCAGTCATACTAATAGTAGTACTGCTAGAGCAGGTATACTAATAGTAGAACTACTAGAGCAGACATATAAATAGTAGTACTACTAGAGCAGGCATACTAATAGTAGCAGTGCTAGAGCAGGTATACTAATAGTAGAACTACTAGAGCAGGCATATAAATAGTAGTACTACTAGAGCAGGCATAGTGATAGTAGTACTACTAGAGCAGGCATAGTAATAGTAGTACTACTAGAGCAGGCATACTAATAGTAGTACTGCTAGAGCAGGTATACTAATAGTAGTACTACTAGAGCTGGCATAGTAATAGTAGTACTGCTAGAGTAGGCATACAAATAGTAATACTACTAGAGCATGCATAATAATAGTAGTACTACTAGAGCAGGTATACAAATAGTAATACTACTAGAGCATGCAAACTATAAATAGTACTGCAAGAGCAGGCATAGTAATAGTAGTACTGCTAGAGAAATATACTAATCGTAGTACTACTAGAGTAGGCATAGTAATAGTAGTACTACTAGAGCAGGCAAAGTAATAGTAGTACTACTAGAGCAGGTATACAAATAGTAATACTTCTAGAGCATGCATACTATAAATAGTACTACTAGAGCAGGCAAAATAATAGTACTACTGCTAGAGCAGGTATACTAATAGTAGGTACTGCTAGAGTATGCATACTATAAATAGTACTACTAGAGGAGGCATACTAAAAGTAGTACTGCTAGAGCAGGCATACTAATAGTAGTACTGCTAGAGCAGGAATACTAATAGTAGTTACTGCTAGAGCATGCATACTATAAATAGTACTACTAGAGGAGGCATACTAAAAGTAGTACTGCTAGAGCAGGCATACTAATAGTAGTACTGCTAGAGCAGGCATAATAATAGAAGTACTACTAGAGCAGGTATACAAATAGTAATACTACTAGAGCATGCAAACTATAAATAGTACTGCTAGAGCAGGCATAGTAATAGTAGTACTGCTAGAGCAGGTATACTAATCGTAGTACTACTAGAGTAGGCATAGTAATAGTAGTACTACTAGAGCAGGTATACAAATAGTAATACTACTAGAGCAGGCAAAGTAATAGTAGTACTACTAGAGCAGGTTTACAAATAGTAAAACTACTAGAGCATGCAAACTATAAATAGAACTGCAAGAGCAGGCATAGTAATAGTAGTACTGCTAGAGCAGGTATACTAATAGTAGGTACTGCTAGAGCATGCATACTATAAATAGTACTACTAGAGGAGGCATACTAAAAGTAGTACTGCTAGAGCAGGCATACTAATAGTAGTACCACAAGAGCAGGCATAGTAATAGTAATACTACAAGAGCAGGCATAGTAATTGTAATACTACTAGAGCAGGCATATTAATAGTAGTAAAGCTAGAGCAGGCATACTATTAGTAGTACTACAAGAGCAGGCATACTAGTAATACTACTAGAGCAGGCATAGTAATAGTAGTACTACTAGAGCAGGCATACTAACAGAAGTACTACGAGAGCAGGCATACTAATAGTAGTACTACTAGAGCAGGCATAGTAATAGTAGTACTACTAGAGCAGGTATACTAATAGTAGTAGTGCTAGAGCAGGCATAGTAATAGTTGTACTGTTAGAGCAGGTATACTAATAGTAGTAGTGCTAGAGCAGGCATAGTAATAGTAGTACTGCTAGAGCAGGTATACTAATAGTAGGTACTGCTGGAGCTTGCATACTATAAATAGTACTACTAGAGCAGGCATACTAATCGTGGTACTACTAGAGTAGGCAGAGTAATAGTAGTACTACTAGAGCAGGCATAGTAATAGTAGTACCGCTAGAGCAGGCATACTAATAGTAGTACTACTAGAGCAAGCATAGTATAAATAGTACTACTAGAGCATGCATACAATAAATAGTACTACTAGAGCAGGCATACTAATAGTAGTACTACTAGAGCAGGCATAGTATAAATAGTACTACTAGAGCATGCATACTATAAATAGTACTACTAGAGCAGGCATACTAATAGTGGTACTACTAGAGTAGGCAGATTAATAGTAGTACTACTAGAGCAGGCATAGTAATAGTAGTACCGCTAGAGCAGGCATACTAATATTAGTACTACTAGAGCAGTCATAGTATAAATAGTACTACTAGAGCATGCATACTATAAATAGTACTACTAGAGCAGGTATACTAATAGTAGTAGTGCTAGAGCAGGCATAGTAATAGTTGTACTGCTAGAGCAGGTATACTAATAGTAGTAGTGCTAGAGCAGGCATAGTAATAGTAGTACTGCTAGAGCAGGTATACTAATAGTAGGTACTGCTGGAGCTTGCATACTATAAATAGTACTACTAGAGCAGGCATACTAATCGTGGTACTACTAGAGCAGGCATACTAATAGTAGTACTACTAGAGCAGGCATAGTATAACTAGTACTACTAGAGCATGCATACTATAAATAGTACTACTAGAGCAGGCATACCAATAGTAGTTCTGCTTGAGCAGGCATAGTAACAGTTGTTCTACTAGAGCAGGTATAGAAATAGTACTACTACTAGAGCATGAATACTATAAATAGTACTACTAGAGCAGGTATACTAATAGTAGTAGTGCTAGAGCAGGCATAGTAATAGTAGTACTACTGGAGCAGGCATAGTAATAGTAGTACTGCTAGAGCAGATATACTAATAGTAGGTACTGCTAGAGCAGGAATACTAATAGTAGTTACTGCTAGAGCATGCTAGAGCATGCATACTAGAGCAGGTATAGAAATAGTACTACTACTAGAGCATGAATACTATAAATAGTACCACTAGAGCAGGCATAGTAATAGTAGTACCGCGAGAGCAGGCATACAAATAGTAGTACTACTAGAGCATGCATACTATAAATAGTACTACTAGAGGAGGCATACTAAAAGTAGTACTGCTAGAGCAGGCATACTAATAGTAGTACTGCTAGAGCTGGAATACTAATAGTAGTTACTGCTAGAGCATGCATACTATAAATAGTACTACTAGAGGAGGCATACTAAAAGTAGTACTGCTAGAGAAATATACTAATCGTAGTACTACTAGAGTAGGCATAGTAATAGTAGTACTACTAGAGCAGGCAAAGTAATAGTAGTACTACTAGAGCAGGTATACAAATAGTAATACTTCTAGAGCATGCATACTATAAATAGTACTACTAGAGCAGGCAAATTAATAGTACTACTGCTAGAGCAGGTATACTAATAGTAGGTACTGCTAGAGTATGCATACTATAAATAGTACTACTAGAGGAGGCATACTAAAAGTAGTACTGCTAGAGCAGGCATACTAATAGTAGTACTGCTAGATTAGGAATACTAATAGTAGTTACTGCTAGAGCATGCATACTATAAATAGTACTACTAGAGGAGGCATACTAAAAGTAGTACTGCTAGAGCAGGCATACTAATAGTAGTACTGCTAGAGCAGGCATAATAATAGAAGTACTACTAGAGCAGGTATACAAATAGTAATACTACTAGAGCATGCAAACTATAAATAGTACTGCTAGAGCAGGCATAGTAATAGTAGTACTGCTAGAGCAGGTATACTAATCGTAGTACTACTAGAGTAGGCATAGTAATAGTAGTACTACTAGAGCAGGTATACAAATAGTAATACTACTAGAGCAGGCAAAGTAATAGTAGTACTACTAGAGCAGGTTTACAAATAGTAAAACTACTAGAGCATGCAAACTATAAATAGAACTGCAAGAGAAGGCATAGTAATAGTAGTACTGCTAGAGCAGGTATACTAATAGTAGGTACTGCTAGAGCATGATTACTATAAATAGTACTACTAGAGGAGGCATACTAAAAGTAGTACTGCTAGAGCAGGCATACTAATAGTAGTACCACAAGAGCAGGCATAGTAATAGTAATACTACAAGAGCAGGCATAGTAATTGTAATACTACTAGAGCAGGCATATTAATAGTAGTACCGCTAGAGCAGGCATACTATTAGTAGTACTACAAGAGCAGGCATACTAGTAATACTACTAGAGCAGGCATAGTAATAGTAGTACTACTAGAGCAGGCATACTAACAGAAGTACTACGAGAGCAGGCATACTAATACTAGTACTACTAGAGCAGGCATAGTAATAGTAGTACTACTAGAGCAGGTATACTAATAGTAGTAGTGCTAGAGCAGGCATAGTAATAGTAGTACTGCTAGAGCAGGTATACTAATAGTAGGTACTGCTGGAGCTTGCATACTATAAATAGTACTACTAGAGCAGGCATACTAATCGTGGTACTACTAGAGCAGGCATACTAATAGTAGTACTACTAGAGCAGGCATAGTATAACTAGTACTACTAGAGCATGCATACTATAAATAGTACTACTAGAGCAGGCATACCAATAGTAGTTCTGCTTGAGCAGGCATAGTAACAGTTGTTCTATTAGAGCAGGTATAGAAATAGTACTACTACTAGAGCATGAATACTATAAATAGTACTACTAGAGCAGGTATACTAATAGTAGTAGTGCTAGAGCAGGCATAGTAATAGTAGTACTACTGGAGCAGGCATAGTAATAGTAGTACTGCTAGAGCAGATATACTAATAGTAGTACTGCTAGAGCTGGAATACTAATAGTAGTTACTGCTAGAGCATGCATACTATAAATAGTACTACTAGAGGAGGCATACTAAAAGTAGTACTGCTAGAGAAATATACTAATCGTAGTACTACTAGAGTAGGCATAGTAATAGTAGTACTACTAGAGCAGGCAAAGTAATAGTAGTACTACTAGAGCAGGTATACAAATAGTAATACTTCTAGAGCATGCATACTATAAATAGTACTACTAGAGCAGGCAAATTAATAGTACTACTGCTAGAGCAGGTATACTAATAGTAGGTACTGCTAGAGTATGCATACTATAAATAGTACTACTAGAGGAGGCATACTAAAAGTAGTACTGCTAGAGCAGGCATACTAATAGTAGTACTGCTAGATTAGGAATACTAATAGTAGTTACTGCTAGAGCATGCATACTATAAATAGTACTACTAGAGGAGGCATACTAAAAGTAGTACTGCTAGAGCAGGCATACTAATAGTAGTACTGCTAGAGCAGGCATAATAATAGAAGTACTACTAGAGCAGGTATACAAATAGTAATACTACTAGAGCATGCAAACTATAAATAGTACTGCTAGAGCAGGCATAGTAATAGTAGTACTGCTAGAGCAGGTATACTAATCGTAGTACTACTAGAGTAGGCATAGTAATAGTAGTACTACTAGAGCAGGTATACAAATAGTAATACTACTAGAGCAGGCAAAGTAATAGTAGTACTACTAGAGCAGGTTTACAAATAGTAAAACTACTAGAGCATGCAAACTATAAATAGAACTGCAAGAGAAGGCATAGTAATAGTAGTACTGCTAGAGCAGGTATACTAATAGTAGGTACTGCTAGAGCATGATTACTATAAATAGTACTACTAGAGGAGGCATACTAAAAGTAGTACTGCTAGAGCAGGCATACTAATAGTAGTACCACAAGAGCAGGCATAGTAATAGTAATACTACAAGAGCAGGCATAGTAATTGTAATACTACTAGAGCAGGCATATTAATAGTAGTACCGCTAGAGCAGGCATACTATTAGTAGTACTACAAGAGCAGGCATACTAGTAATACTACTAGAGCAGGCATAGTAATAGTAGTACTACTAGAGCAGGCATACTAACAGAAGTACTACGAGAACAGGCATACTAATACTAGTACTACTAGAGCAGGCATAGTAATAGTAGTACTACTAGAGCAGGTATACTAATAGTAGTAGTGCTAGAGCAGGCATAGTAATAGTAGTACTGCTAGAGCAGGTATACTAATAGTAGGTACTGCTGGAGCTTGCATACTATAAATAGTACTACTAGAGCAGGCATACTAATCGTGGTACTACTAGAGCAGGCATACTAATAGTAGTACTACTAGAGCAGGCATAGTATAACTAGTACTACTAGAGCATGCATACTATAAATAGTACTACTAGAGCAGGCATACCAATAGTAGTTCTGCTTGAGCAGGCATAGTAACAGTTGTTCTATTAGAGCAGGTATAGAAATAGTACTACTACTAGAGCATGAATACTATAAATAGTACTACTAGAGCAGGTATACTAATAGTAGTAGTGCTAGAGCAGGCATAGTAATAGTAGTACTACTGGAGCAGGCATAGTAATAGTAGTACTGCTAGAGCAGATATACTAATAGTAGGTACTGCTAGAGCGTGTATACTATAAATAGTACCACTAGAGCAGGCATAGTAATAGTAGTACCGCGAGAGCAGGCATACAAATAGTAGTACTACTAGAGCATGCATACTATAAATAGTACTACTAGAGGAGGCATACTAAAAGTAGTACTGCTAGAGCAGGCATACTAATAGTAGTACTGCTAGAGCAGGAATACTAATAGTAGTTACTGCTAGAGCATGCATACTATAAATAGTACTGCTAGAGCAGGCATAGTAATAGTAGTACTGCTAGAGCAGGTATACTAATCGTAGTACTACTAGAGTAGGCATAGTAATAGTAGTACTACTAGAGCAGGTATACAAATAGTAATACTACTAGAGCAGGCAAAGTAATAGTAGTACTACTAGAGCAGGTTTACAAATAGTAAAACTACTAGAGCATGCAAACTATAAATAGAACTGCAAGAGCAGGCATAGTAATAGTAGTACTGCTAGAGCAGGTATACTAATAGTAGGTACTGCTAGAGCATGCATACTATAAATAGTACTACTAGAGGAGGCATACTAAAAGTAGTACTGCTAGAGCAGGCATACTAATAGTAGTACCACAAGAGCAGGCATAGTAATAGTAATACTACAAGAGCAGGCATAGTAATTGTAATACTACTAGAGCAGGCATATTAATAGTAGTACCGCTAGAGCAGGCATACTATTAGTAGTACTACAAGAGCAGGCATACTAGTAATACTACTAGAGCAGGCATAGTAATAGTAGTACTACTAGAGCAGGCATACTAACAGAAGTACTACGAGAGCAGGCATACTAATAGTAGTACTATTAGAGCAGGCATAGTAATAGTAGTACTACTAGAGCAGGTATACTAATAGTAGTAGTGCTAGAGCAGGCATAGTAATAGTTGTACTGTTAGAGCAGGTATACTAATAGTAGGTACTGCTGGAGCTTGCATACTATAAATAGTACTACTAGAGCAGGCATACTAATCGTGGTACTACTAGAGTAGGCAGAGTAATAGTAGTACTACTAGAGCAGGCATAGTAATAGTAGTACCGCTAGAGCAGGCATACTAATAGTAGTACTACTAGAGCAGGCATAGTATAAATAGTACTACTAGAGCATGCATACTATAAATAGTACTACTAGAGCAGGCATAGTAATAGTAGTACTACTAGAGCAGGCATAGTATAAATAGTACTACTAGAGCATGCATACTAATCGTGGTACTACTAGAGTAGGCAGATTAATAGTAGTACTACTAGAGCAGGCATAGTAATAGTAGGACTACTAGAGCAGGTATACAAATAGTAGTAGTGCTAGAGCAGGCATAGTAATAGTAGTACTACTAGAGCAGGCATAGTAATAGTAGTACTACTAGAGCAGGCATACTAATAGTAGTACTACTAGAGCAGGCATAGTAATAGCAGTACTACTAGAGCAGGTATACTAATAGTAGTAGTGCTAGAGCAGGCATAGTAATAGTAGTACTGCTAGAGCAGGTATACTAATAGTAGTAGTGCTGGAGCTTGCATACTATAAATAGTACTACTAGAGCAGGCATACTAATCGTGGTACTACTAGAGTAGGCAGAGTAATAGTAGTACTACTAGAGCAGGCATAGTAATAGTAGTACCGCTAGAGCAGGCATACTAATAGTAGTACTACTAGAGCAGGCATAGTATAAATAGTACTACTAGAGCATGCATACTATAAATAGTACTACTAGAGCAGGCATACCAATAGTAGTTCTGCTTGAGCAGGCATAGTAATAGTTGTTCTACTAGAGCAGGTATAGAAATAGTACTACTACTAGAGCATGAATACTATAAATAGTACTACTAGAGCAGGTATACTAATAGTAGTAGTGCTAGAGCAGGCATAGTAATAGTAGTACTACTGGAGCAGGCATAGTAATAGTAGTACTGCTAGAGCAGATATACTAATAGTAGGTACTGCTAGAGCGTGTATACTATAAATAGTACCACTAGAGCAGGCATAGTAATAGTAGTACCACGAGAGCAGGCATACAAATAGTAGTACTACTAGAGTAGGCAGAGTAATAGTAACACTACTAGAGCAGGCATAGTAATAGTAGTACTACTAGAGTAGGCATATTTATAGTAGTACTACTATAGCAGGCATAATAATAGTAGTACTACTAGAGCAGGCATAGGAATAGTGTACTACTTGTGCAGGCATACTAATAGTAGTACTACTAGAGCAGGCACAGTTATAGTAGTACTGCTAGAGCAGTTATACTAGTAGTAGAACTACTAGAGCATGCATAGTAATAGTAGTACTACTAGAGCAGGTATACAAATAGTAATACTACTAGAGCATGCAAACTATAAATAGTACTACTAGAGCAGGTATAATAATAGTAGTAGTGCTAGAGCAGGCATAGTAATAGTAGTACTACTAGAGCAGGCATAGTAATAGTAGGACTACTAGAGCCGGCATACCAATAGTAGTACTGCTAGAGCAGGCATACTAATAGTAGTACTACTTGAACAGTCATAGTAATAGTAGTACTACTAGAGCAGGCATAGTAATAGTAGTACCGCTAGAGCAGGCACACTAATAGTAGTAGTACTAGAGTAGGCAGAGAAATTGTAGTACTACTAGAGCAGGCATAGTAATAGCAGTACTACTAGAGCAGGCATACTAATAGTAGTTCTACTAGAGTAGGCAGAGAAATAGTAGTACTACTAGAGCAGGCATAGTAATAGTAGTACCGCTAGAGCAGGCACACTAATAGTAGTAGTACTAGAGCAGTCATACTATAAATAGTACTACTAGAGCAGGCATACTAATAGTAGTAGTACTAGAGCAGTCATACTATAAATAGTACTACTAGAGCAGGCATACTAATAGTAGTACTACTAGAGCAGTCATACTATAAATAGTACTACTGGAGCAGGCATACTATAAATAGTATTACTAGAGCAGGCGTACTAATAGTAGTTCTACTAGAGCAGGCATAGTAATAGTGATACTACGAGAGCATGCATACTATAAATAGTACTACTAGAGCAGGTATACTAATAGTAGTTGTGCTAGGTCAGGCATACCAATAGTTGTACTACTAGAGCAGGCACAGTAATAGTAGTACTACTAGAGCAGGCATACTAATAGTTGTACTACAAGAGCAGGCACCGTAATAGTAGTACTGCTAGAGCATGCATACTAATAGTAGTACTACTAGAGCTGGCATCATAATAGTAGTACTGCTAGAGCAGGCATACTAATAGTTGTACTACAAGAGCAGGCACCGTAATAGTAGTACTGCTAGAGCAGGCATACTAATAGTAGTACTACTAGAGCTGGCATCATAATAGTAGTACTGCTAGAGCAGGCATACTAATAGTAGTACTACTAGAGCTGGCATCATAATAGTAGTACTACTAGAGCAGGCATAGTAAAAGTAGTACTGCTAGAGCAGGCATACTAGTAGTATTACTTCTAGAGCAGGCATAGTTATAGTAGTACTGCTAGAGCCAAACAAGCTGTCTGCATTTCATTCCCAAAAATGTATATTCCCTTCTGCCCTAGCTCACTCCACTTCAAAGATCCAATAGGTATTCTGTGAATAAAAGCAATATGGCAGACACTCGGTGGGGCCAATGCTTACACCTAGCCTGCCTTCTCAGATCTGCAAAGGGGAGTGAAACAGGACAGAGAGGAGGAGATAACTTTTTGGAATGAAAATGCAGCCCAGGGTTTTGTAGCAGAACGATGGAAAATGGTGGTTAGGTTACGCAACAGTTTGGCTGGATAAATTAGAGGCGTGCTCTCTGTGGTGATAGAAACAGGGGCATGCTCTAACAAACACACACACAAATAAGGGCATGCCTCAGAGCTGTGACTCATATTACCCATTTTTAGAGCTGTCTGGAATCTCCACAGCTCCACTTTCCACACAGTTTGTAGAGAACAAATCAACCCCAGGTTTGAGGGCGACAACATGTTGGAGTGTTATAACATAGAAGGTTACCACAGCTGGGGCATGGCCTATTACACAAGGCCTGGTCTTTCAAACAAGCAAATGCATGTCAAATACAATTAAGGAATACGCTTCTCTCTTCACACCCTCAAAACAAGATTGAACATAATATTGACCTTTAAAACATGAATTAATGCAAATGATAGCACTGGCACATGACCATTTGAGATCAAGTCTGATGGAGCAGGTTTGGGTGGAGCTGACCTCATTTCAGGGCTGCTTGTGGGCTGATCATGTGTCTGCTCTGCTTGAGGGGGTGTTTTTCACTTTAAGAGGAAACTTTTCTTCTCTCTGTCTCACATCAGTCTCACATCAGGACCCAGCCTGTCAGCTACACATATCATAGATCTTACCTTCTGCTCTGAGGTGAGTAGAGAGGGAGGGAGGAGGGGGAGGGGGGCTGCTACAACTCTCAGATAGAGGAACACAGAGGAGGGAAGGAGCAAGGAGGAAGGAGAGAGTTAGGAACATAAAGATAGAACTGTTCTATTATATACAGTTAGGAATGAGGGAATGAGAAAGGTAAAGAAGTTGGAAGCAGGGAATGAGAGAGACGGGAATTGGATAGATGGGCGGGACATGTTGAATGAATGGACTGAATACGGAGCATAGTAATGTGTGTGTGTGTGTGTTTGTGTTTGTGTTTGTGTGTGTGTGTGTGTGTGTGTGTGTGTGTGTGTGTGTGTGTGTGTGTGTGTGTGTGTGTGTGTGTGTGTGTGTGTGTGTGTGTGTGTGTGTGTGTGTGTGTGTGTGTGTGAGTGTTGGGTGAATGAAGAACAGATGAATCAGCCATTCCATTATAAAGTGCCAATAACTATACATTTGCAACTGTTTGCCAAATCAATGTTACAATGTGATTATTTTATACGTTGCATTCATTTACTCAGGAAACACCAACTGTAAACACACTTTAGAACAACGTTGTCTAGACCTGAACACATTCCATTTCCTGAGTCTTATAACATTAAACATGTTTTCATCTTTAGTGTCGCTGAGCTTCCTCTTCCTCTGTCTTGTTGTGAATCATATGTTCCATTGTAATAACCAGCCATAGACAGGATGACTACTCATGTCACTCTCATCCTATCTTCTCTTCTCTCTTCCCCTCGCTTTACTCTCTCTAATCCAATACTCTACCTCCCTGTGATTTCCTCACTCATAACTTCCCCTCTACCTGCTTTCCTCCCCCCTCTCTTCCTCTCTTCCCCCCTTTTCTCCTCCTACCCCACACCCCTGCCTCCCTCTCTCTCTCATCCCCTCTTCCCAACTCTCTCTCCGTCCACCTGCCTCCTCCTCTCTCCCCCAGGTACAGTATGTCTCGTCTGGAGAAGGCCATTGTATCCATGGTGGAGGTGTTTGAGGACTATGCTACAAAGGATGATAAGAATCGCCAGCTTAGCGGTACAGAGCTCGCAGAGCTGATGAAGAAAGAACTGGCCAGCCCAGAGTTCCACGTAAGACACACACACACACACACACACACACACACACACACACACACACACACACACACACACACACACACACACACACACACACACACACACACACACACACACACACACACACACTCGAACTCAGTGTTATCCTGTATGGATCAGTTGGTAGAGCATGGTGCCAGTAACACCAGGATAGTGGGTTTGATTCCTGGGCCCCACCCATACGAGAAATCGATGCACGCATAACTGTAAGTCACTTTGGACAAATGTGTCTGCTAAATGGTATATTATTCTATTATCACACACACACAGCCTATCCACATGTTTTACATATCCATACCACAACATAGTAGTAATGTTTTATTAACATACACATACCACTGCGTGTGTGTGTGTGTGTGTGTGTGTGTGTGTGTGTGTGTGTGTGTGTGTGTGTGTGTGTGTGTGTGTGTGTGTGTGTGTGTGTGTGTGTGTGTGTGTGTGTGTGTGTGTGTGTGTGCGTGCGTGCGTGCGTGCGTGCGTGCGTGCGTGCGTGCGTGCGTGCCTGTCTGTCTGTCTCAGGGAAAGGTGGAACCAGCAGTGCTCCAGGAGGCGATGACCAACCTGGATAAGAACCATGATGGAGAGATCAACTTCAGAGAGTTCTCCATGTTCTTGGCTACTCTGGCCAGGGGCTACTACAGAGCCAGAAACAAGGGCAAGGGCAACAAGAGCAAGCCTGACAAGCCTGAATGAGGGGCGAAAAATTACCTGTTGACAGGTGTGGCCAGTATCGAGACACAGACACACACTGCTTTTCTATGATAAAAGCAAGAAAATGATACACTTACTGTAACTTGTATGGTGCTTTTAAGATGTCTTCTCAACATTTCCCCTGTTTTTAAATGAAATTTGATTTTCTTACTAGTTTGTGTTGTGTGTTTCATTTTTGTGATTCTAGAATTCCTCGAGATGATGTGATGAGCACCAATTCTCAGACATTACCACTGGTACACCATTAAAGGGATACTGCAGAGCTCTGGCAATTATGTTGTTTTTCTACTTACCCAGAGTCAGATGTGTTTCTATGTGCAGTCTCTGCACTAGTTAGAATTGGCACACGAAACTATCTTTAACGTCATTCATACTGCACACAGAGACATACAAATGGTATGCACAAGTTCATCAGACTCTGGGTAAGTAGAAAAACATCCAAAATCTTAATCGCCAGAATCTCGCAGTATCCATCCATCACGCTTTCAGTGAGAATGTCTGTTACCGTTTTCTACTCATTCTTTGGTGAGAACCCGCTTCAGGTGTAGGCTTGGTTTACATATTTTCTTCCCCTCGTTACTCCCCCTCTCATCCTCCCATCCAGCCCATGTCCTGAGGACTCCATGTGTCTCCCTGTGTTAGTGTCACAGTATTAGATAAGAGGACAGGTATAATGTTGAGATTAAAGGTAGAAGCCTGATTATGACCTAATGCTTTATAGTCGGGTGAATCCATTCACCTTATGCTCATATCATTTTTCTCACAATAGACTATAGAGCCCACAGCTGGTACAACAAATATAGACTGGTTTCACCCTCCCATGAAGCCCCTGGACACTGATCAGTGTGTTGTCTCCTCTTAAGGTTAGAATTAGGGGTCGGTAAACTGAGCCTAGATCTGTACATATTGGACTAAATGGAGTTCTTTCAATGTTCTGATCAGGTAGTACGATTAGTAGAATATGGGGGCACAGGTAAAAAAAATGTTTTTGAAAAATGTGTTTAATTTTTAATTTATTAAATAACTTAAATAATAAGTTCAATTCCTTTTTAGAATTGTGCAACCTTGTTCTACTACTTGATCTACAGTCTACAATGCATTTTCTGTGTAAGCACCGTAGCTCTTATACAGCTCCTTTAACTCAACTCCTGAACAGAATGTTCTGATCAGGATAGGGTGATTCTATGAACCCTATTACTGCTGTCTTCTGGCTCACTATCTGGATTACATTATTTGACCCAAAATACATCCCTCAGCCTTTAGGATCAAATGAGAGAACACCTCCCCCAGCCTCTATAATCAATAATCAAATGAGAGAACACCTCCCCTAGCCTCTAGAATCAAGAATCAAATGAGAGACCACCTCCCTCAGCCTCCAGCTCAAATGGGAGAACACCTCCCTCAGCCTCCAGCTCAAATAAGAGAACACCTCCCTCAGCCTCTAGGATCAAATGGGAGAACACCTCCCTCAGCCTCTAGGATCAAATGGGAGAACACCTCCCTCAGCCTCTAGGATCAAATGGGAGAACACCTCCCTCAGCCTCTAGGATCAAATGGGAGAACACCTCCCTCAACCTCTAGGATCAAATGGGAGAACACCTCCCTCAGCCTCTAGGATCAAATGGGAGAACACCTCCCTCAGCCTCTAGGATCAAATGGGAGAACACCTCCCTCAACCTCTGGGATCAAATGGGAGAACACCTCCCCTAGCCTCTAGAATCACGAATCAAATGAGAGACCACCTCCCTCAGCCTCCAGCTCAAATGGGAGAACACCTCCCTCAGCCTCCAGCTCAAATAAGAGAACACCTCCCTCAGCCTCTAGGATCAAATGGGAGAACACCTCCCTCAGCCTCTAGGATCAAATGGGAGAACACCTCCCTCAGCCTCTAGGATCAAATGGGAGAACACCTCCCTCAGCCTCTAGGATCAAATGGGAGAACACCTCCCTCAACCTCTAGGATCAAATGGGAGAACACCTCCCTCAGCCTCTAGGATCAAATGGGAGAACACCTCCCTCAGCCTCTAGGATCAAATGGGAGAACACCTCCCTCAACCTCTGGGATCAAATGGGAGAACACCTCCCTCAGCCTCTAGGATCAAATGGGAGAACACCTCCCTCAGCCTCTAGGATCAAATGGGAGAACACCTCCCTCAGCCTCTAGGATCAAATAGGAGAACACCTCCCATGGCCTCTAGGATCAAATGGGAGAACACCTCCCATAGCCTCTAGGATCAAATGGGAGAACACCTCCCACGGCCTCTAGGATCAAATGGGAGAACACCTCCCACAGGCTCTAGGATCAAATGGGAGAACACCTCCCTCAGCCTCTAGAATCAAATGGGAGAACACCTCCCTCAGCCTCTAGGATCAAATGGGAGAACACCTCCCTCAACCTCTAGGATCAAATGGGAGAACACCTCCCTCAGCCTCTAGAATCAAATGGGAGAACACCTCCCTCAGCCTCTAGGATCAAATGGGAGAACACCTCCCTCAACCTCTAGGATCAAATGGGAGAACACCTCCCTCAGCCTCTAGGATCAAATGGGAGAACACCTCCCTCAACCTCTAGGATCAAATGGGAGAACACCTCCCTCAGCCTCTAGAATCAAATGGGAGAACACCTCCCTCAGCCTCTAGGATCAAATGGGAGAACACCTCCCTCAGCCTCTAGAATCAAATGGGAGAACACCTCCCTCAGTCTCTAGGATCAAATGGGAGAACACCTCCCTCAACCTCTAGGATCAAATGGGAGAACACCTCCCTCAGCCTCTAGAATCAAATGGGAGAACACCTCCCTCAGTCTCTAGGATCAAATGGGAGAACACCTCCCTCAACCTCTAGGATCAAATGGGAGAACACCTCCCTCAGCCTCTAGAATCAAATGGGAGAACACCTCCCTCAGCCTCTAGAATCAAATGGGAGAACACCTCCCTCAGTCTCTAGGATCAAATGGGAGAACACCTCCCTCAACCTCTAGGATCAAATGGGAGAACACCTCCCTCAGCCTCTAGAATCAAATGGGAGAACACCTCCCTCAGCCTCTAGGATCAAATGGGAGAACACCTCCCTCAACCTCTAGGATCAAATGGGAGAACACCTCCCTCAGCCTCTAGGATCAAATGGGAGAACACCTCCCTCAGCCTCTAGGATCAAATGGGAGAACACCTCCCTCAGCCTCTAGGATCAAATGGGAGAACACCTCCCACAGCCTCTAGGATCAAATGGGAGAACACCTCCCTCAGCCTCTAGGATCAAATGGGAGAACACCTCCCTCAGCCTCTAGGATCAAATGGGAGAACACCTCCCTCAGCCTCTAGGATCAAATGGGAGAACACCTCCCTCGTGAATTATCGGTGTTATCTTAGTAGTTATGTCAAGTCCTACTTGTTTTTTATTCTCCCGCTTTTTGGATAGTCAACGCAATTCTGTAAAATCCTGCATTGTAATAGATCTACACATAGACAGATGGTGGTATTGTATCAGGAGTGTGTAGCGCCCAGGTGCTAAAGCAAGTGTCTCTCAACTCCCAACTGTAATGCTGCTTATAGACCAGCGTTCTTCACCGTTGGTCCTTGGCAGCTACAGGGAGTGTCGGATTTATTTCCTGCCAAGCACCAACACCCCTGATTCTACTAATCATTGGTCATTGGTAAATTCATTGAACCAGTGTTAGAATGGTAGAAAACCTGACACCTTTAGCTCTCCAGGACCAGGATGTAAGAACACTGCTGCAGGTCAATACCAGTGGACAGGAGCAGTAGAATGACCTGTATCTCAGAGACTTCCTAGGTTAAAGGGGAGGTCCCATCAGTGATCAGCTCTTGTGGACCTGTAATTGGCACAAATGAAGATGGGTCGAAATGGCCAAAAACTTTGCATGTGAATGTTTCTTCATCTGTGTGTGTGCCTGTGTGAGTCTGTACTTGCATGCTTGTATGTGTGTGTGCCTGTGTGTGTGCCTGTGCACACTCGTATGTGAGTGTGTGTATGACAGTGTGATAAACACCTGCATCTAAATGGGAATGGAATGTATCTCTAAGGCGAGAACCATGGTTTGTTTCATATAGTAATATAAATCAATGTGTAGTTATGAGTTGAAGAACAGTAACCACGACTTGTACTTCACCGTTTGGATCATCACTCATACGTTTGTCACAGCTTTCTTCCTGGGAAGGAGAGGCGGACCAAAACGCAGCGTGGTAATAGTTCATGGTAATTTAATAAGGTAACTCAAACATGAACAGGATACAAAACAATAACCGTGAAAACCGAAACAGACCTAACTGGTGCATAAAACACAAAGACAGGAAACAACCACCCACAAAATACCCAAAGAATATGGCTGCCTAAATATGGTTCCCAATCAGAGACAACGATAAACACCTGCCTCTGATTGAGAACCACTCAAGGCAACCATAGACTTACCTAGACAACTAAACTGAACACAACCCCATAAATCGAATAAACCCCGAGACAAGACGAACACAATAAATCACCCATGTCACACCTTGGCCTAAACCAAAATAATAAAGAAAACAAAGATAACTAAGGCCAGGGCGTGACAACGTTAATGACCGTCATTAAAGCACAACATTTGCACCACTAATTGCTAATTCATTGCTAATTGCTTTGACCGCACTGTCAACATGACTATGCCAATAAAGTTTGTTAGGTTTAACTAGGTGTGGTTCTTGTTTGCAGGGTGTGTGAAATCCAAGCGACCCAAGCCCAGCTCCAAGCCACAATCTGAAAGTGATACAAACCCTGTGATCAGTGTCTTTGTTCAACACACCAGTCTGTCTTCATGTCAGGGTGTCAGAGCAACAGAACAGAGACAGACCTCTACAGCTACTAGGTCGACATGAAACAAACTGTCAGGACCCGGTTTCGAACCTGGGTCTCCGGAGTAAGAAACAGTCACTTAACCAACTGAGCCACGAATAGAGAGCAGAACCCAGAAGATGAGGCAGACACAGCAGTACTTAAGATGGTGTATTTAATAAAGAAAAAATCCTAAAATACAAAAAATGGCAAATCCAAAAGGTGGTAGGTAAAACACAAAAAGACCTCAAAAGAAACTCACCAAAAATAAACAAAAACAAAAAACAGAATACCACAAGAACGTCACCCGGAATCGACAAGAGCACACAGAACACTAGGGCAGGGTGCTAACATACAAACACAGAGCACAGAACAGAGGGAAACTAAGGGTTTAAATACACTCAGGGGAAACGAGACACAGGTGCAAATAATAATGGGGAACAAGGAAAAACATAAGGACAAAAAGCACAATGGGGGCATCTAGTGACCAACAACCGGAACAACCCTGGCCAAATCCTGACAGAATCCCCCTAGGAACGGCTCCTGACGTTCCTACCAGCTCTCTCAGGGTGGAGGGCCCTGAACTGACGAATGAGGTCAGGGTCCAGTATGTCTCTGGCAGGAACCCAGGAGCGCTCCTCAGGACCGTAGCCTTCCCAGTCCACCAGATACTGCCAGGACCGCTGCACCCGGCGGGAGTCCAGTATCCGATGGACGGTATAAGCCGGCTGGCCTCCAATGACACGAGGCGGAGGGGGAGGTCTGTCTGCCGGGACAAGGGGAGAAAAAACAACAGGTTTTAACAAGGAAACGTGAAATGTGGGATTAATCTTAAGGGATCTGGGTAAGTGTAGGCGATAAGAAACTGGGTTAACTCTCCTGGCAACCTTAAAGGGACCGATGTATTTTTGGGACAGCTTGCGAGACTCCACCCGTAGTGGTAAGTCTCTTGTGGAGAGCCAGACTCTCTGGCCGGGGCGCAGGGTAGGCCCGGGACGGCGACGTCTGTTGGCTTGTTGTTGGTACCTCTGTGAGGAACGCATAAGTTTAAGACGGGTCTTCCTCCACATAAGCCGACAGCGTCTGACGAACTTCAAGGCTGAAGGCACTCTGACTTCTGCCTCCTGGTCCGGGAACAATGGAGGAGCATAGCCAAACTGACACTCGTGCGGGGACATACCAGTGGAGGAGGAGCGCAAGGTGTTGTGCGCGTATTCGGCCCAAACAATAAAGGATGACCATGTGGACGGGTTGTCACGAGTCATACATCGAAGGGTGGTTTCCAGCTCTTGATTCATCCTCTCTGTTTGGCCGTTGGACTCCGGATGGTACCCTGAAGATAGACTGGCAGAAGCCCACATGAGTGGGCTTCTGAAAACCTGTCGATTATGACTAGGATAGTAGTATTGCCATGGGATGGAGGAAGTCCAGTAATAAAGTCCAATGAGATATGGGACCAGGGTCTGTGGGGAACAGGTAAAGGGTGAAGGAGTCCTTGAGGGCGGAGGTGAGAAGATTTGCCCTGGCAGCACACGGGGCAGGCATTGACGAAAGTGGCAACGTCTTCTCTTATGGTAGGCCACCAGAACTTACGCTGGATGAACTCCAAGGTGCGACCTACGCCCGGATGACAGGTGAGGCGAGAGGAGTGCCCCCACAGAAGGACCTGAGTCCTCACTGCCTTGGGGACAAACAACCGATTGGCAGGACCTCCTTTCGGGTCCGGTTCGCTAGCTTGAGCACGTCTCACGGTATCCTCAACTTGCCACGAGATCGGAGCCACAATCTTAGCCGCAGGAAGGACAGGCATGTCCGTGTCATCTCGAATGGCAGGAGCGTAGACTTGGGACAGGGCATCCGGTTTGAGATTCTTCGACCCGGGCCGAAAGGTGAGGATAAACTGGAATCGATTGAAGAAAAGAGACCATCTAGCTTGTCTAGAGTTCAACCGCTTCGCCTGCTGGATATACTCCAGATTTTTGTGGTCCGTAAGCACTTGAAACGGGTGAGGAGCCCCCTCGAGCCAGTGTCTCCATTCCTTCAATGCCATCTTAACCGCTAGGAGTTCACGATCCCCCACATCGTAGTTCCTCTCAGTCGGGGTAAGCCGGTGTGAGAAGAAAGCGCACGGATGAAGCTTCTTGTCTTCACCCCTCTGAGACAGGACAGCTCCAACACCAACCTCTGATGCGTCTACCTCCACCACAAATGGTTCATCCGTAGTCGGTAGTATCAGGATGGGAGCAGAGAGAACGCGCTGCTTGAGTCCTTGGAAGGCCGTCTCAGCTTCTCTTCCCCACAAAAACCTTGCATTGCCACCTTTGGTTAAAGCTGAGAGAGGAGCTGCCACCAAGCTGAAGTTCTTGATGAACTTGCGGTAAAAGTTTGTGAAGCCCAGGAAACGCTGAACATCCTTAACGGATTTGGGGGTGGGCCAATCCGCTACCGCCCCTACCTTCCTGGGGTCCATTTGGACTCGACCGGGTTCCACTACAAATCCCAGGAATTGTACTCGGGATGAATGGAATTCACATTTTTCCGGCTTAACGTACAGATGGCTGTCTAGGAGGCATTTGAGTACTTGTCTGACATGCTTAGTGTGTTCTTGAAGGGAGCTCGAAAAGATGAGGATGTCATCCAAGTAAACGAACACAAATATGTTAAGCATATCCCTAAGCACATCGTTTATGAGCGCTTGGAACACCGCTGGGGCGTTGGTCAGGCCGAAGGGCATCACCAAGTATTCATAGTGACCAGTAGGCGTGTTGAAAGCGGTCTTCCACTCGTCACCAGGTCTGATCCGCACAAGATGGTATGCGTTCCGCAGGTCAAGCTTAGTGAAAACAACTGCTTCCTGGAGCAGCTCGAAGGCTGTGGCCATAAGGGGTAGCGGGTAACGGTTACGGACGGTTATGGCATTGAGTCCCCGGTAGTCGATGCAAGGACGTAATCCACCGTCTTTCTTGGCCACAAAGAAAAACCCTGCTCCCGCCGGGGAGGTGGATGGACGCATGAGGCCTGCTTCCAGAGCGTCCTTGATGTAGGTATCCATAGCAGCTCGTTCGGGTGGAGATAGGGAAAAGATCCGACCCCTGGGGGAAAGTGCCCGGAAACAGGTCGATGGGGCAATCGTAAGGTCTATGGGGTGGTAGCATGGTGGCCCTCTGTTTGCTAAACACCAGTTTGAGGTCATGGTAACACTCGGGAACTCGGGTCAGGTCGATGGATTCTAAAGACTCGGGAGTAGAACTCGGGGAATTCTGGAAAATACAAGTAGCTTGGCACGTAGGACCCCACTGCTTGATAGTGCCCACAGACCAGTCGATGTGAGGGTTATGGCTGTGAAGCCAGGGGTATCCAAGGACGAGAGGGAACTCGGAACAGGAGATCAAATGAAAGTTCATCAATTCCTGGTGTTGTGAAACTGAAAGTCGCAAGGAGGTAGTGACATGAGTGACAAGTCCAGATCCCAAAGGGCTTCCATCCAATGTAGTAACCCTCATGGGGTCACTTAGAGGTTCAGAGGGAACGCCATTCTCCTTCGCCCAGACACCATCCATGAAGTTACCTGCGGCTCCAGAGTCTACCAAGGCTTGAAGGTGAAGCTTGTGGTTGTCCCAGGAGAGGGTGACTGGAATGAGCAGACGGGAGTTGGACGGATGGGAGGAGGTTATGTTTCCCGTTACAGTTCCCCCCGGTCTGTACGGGACAGAGCGTTTCCCTGGAGCCCGGGACACGTGGAACGGAAATGGCCCGGTTTGCCGCAATATAGACAGCGTCGCTCCCTCATCCGGCGGTCTCTCTCAGCCTGGGAGATACGTCCAATCTGCATGGGTTCCGGTTGTGCCAGCGATGATAAAGGTGGGGACTCGGAGCTGGGACTGATAGGGGCTAGAGGTCTACGGTTGAGTTCTCTCTCTCTCAGACGCTGGTCAATGCGTGAGGCCAACTTGATCAGGGACTCGAGATTGTCCGGTGGTTCCCGAGTGGCCAGTTCATCTTGGATAGTGTCGGAAAGGCCTTTCAGAAAGCACACCGTGAGCGCCTCGTTGTTCCAGCCACTCGCTGCTGCCACCGTGCGGAACTGGATGGCATAGTCCGTCACGCTGCGCCAACCTTGATGGAGAGACAGGAGCTGTTTGGCTGAGTCAGAACCACTGCTTGGGCCTTGAAACACTTGTTTGAATTCCTCAGCAAAGGCAGAGTAGCTGGCACAGCAGGAACTATGGGCATCCCACACAGCAGTAGCCCAGGCCAGGGCTTTTTCCGACAGCAGGGTGATGATATATGCGATCTTAGACCGGTCGGTGGGAAACGACGAGGGTTGCAGCTCGAAGGAGAGAGAACATTGAGTGAGAAACCCTTTACAAGCACTTGGATCACCTGAGAACCGTTGGGGAGGTGGAAGACGAGGTTCAGCCAGGGGTTAACTGCCATGGGTACGTGAACCTGAGGTACTGGAACGGGAACTGTTGCCGGGGTAAGTCGATCAGATATTTGCTTAATGGAAGTCAGCATCTCCGACAGAAGATGAGAATGTCTAGCCATTAAGGCCTCTTGCTGAACCAGGGCGGCTTCGTGGCGTTGGACAGTCTCCTGGTGGTGGAACAGCGTGGAAAAAAGGTCCTGGGAAATGGCTGCCTCTGGGTTCATTTTTTGGCTCTGTGTTTCTGTCAGGACCCGGTTTCGAACCTGGGTCTCCGGAGTGAGAAACAGTCACTTAACCAACTGAGCCACGAATAGACAGCAGAACCCAGAAGATGAGGCAGACACAGCAGTACTTAAGATGGTGTATTTAATAAAGAAAAAATCCTAAAATACAAAAAAATGGCAAATCCAAAAGGTGGTAGGTAAAACACAAAAAGACCTCAAAAGAAACTCACCAAAAATAAACAAAAACAAAAAACAGAATACCACAAGAACGTCACCCGGAATCGACAAGAGCACACAGAACACTAGGGCAGGGTGCTAACATACAAACACAGAGCACAGAACAGAGGGAAACTAAGGGTTTAAATACACTCAGGGGAAACGAGACACAGGTGCAAATAATAATGGGGAACAAGGGAAAAACATAAGGACAAAAAGCACAATGGGGGCATCTAGTGACCAACAACCGGAACAACCCTGGCCAAATCCTGACACAAACATGCTGCAGCTTACATTGTCTAAACCATAAAATGTGAACCAAGCCAGTAAGGGTTATTTCAAATGGAGTCCCATGGTTGAATGTTCTACTAAATTCAAGATATATATATATCCCATCTTCATTATCTAATGAGCACCCATTTAACACTTAATAAAGGGAAAAAGGTGACCTCATTTTCTATCATTTAGTGGAGTTGCTACAATTCTCTATCATATTTTACTACAGGCCTCTGACTGTTTTTACATAAACTGAAATCAATTGTTTACTGCTGTGTCATTGACCGTATTTATGTTTGCAAATGTCACCATTTCAGAGATGGGTCTAGGGAACCTGTCAATCAACAAGGTAGCCCTACAGGTCAGTCAGCATGGTAGCTCTACAGGTCAATCAGCAAGGTAGCCCTACAAGTCAGTCAACAAGGTAGCCTTACGGGTCAGTCAGCAAGGTAGCCCTACAAGTCAGTCAACAAGGTAGCCCTACAGGTTATTCAGCATGGTAGCGCTACAGGTCAGTCAACAAGGTAGCCCTACAGGTCAGTCAACAAGGTAGCCCTACGGGTCAGTCAGCAAGGTGGCCCTACAGGTCAATCAACAAGATAGCCCTACGAGTAAGTAAGCAAGGTAGCCCTACAGGTCAGTCAACAAGGTAGCCCTTCAGGTCAGTCAACAGGGTAGCCCTACAGGTCAGTCAACAAGGTAGCCCTACAGGTCAGTCAACAAGGTAGCCCTACAGGTCAGTCAGCAAGGTAGCCCTACAGGTCAGTCAACAAGGTAGCCCTTCAGGTCAGTCAACAAGGTAGCCCTACAGGTCAGTCAGCAAGGTAGCCCTACAGGTCAGTCAGCAAGGCAGCCCTACAGGTTACTTTTACACCAGGTTGGTGAATCCTTCAGTGCTTGGTCTACGGAAATGTCACTTTACCACAATAAACACTATAATCACTGCAGTTGTCACACTATTAAGACTATGCTGCTATACAGTCACTGACTCACACACCCTGAATCCCATGGTCTGTGTGTGTGTGTTCGTGTGTGTGTGTGTGTTCGTGTGTGTGTGTGTGTGTGTGTGTGTGTGTGTGTGTGTGTGTGTGTGTGTGTGTGTGTGTGTGTGTGTGTGTGTGTGTGTGTGTGTGTGTGTGTGTGTGTGTGTGTGTGTGTGTGTGTGTGTGTGTGTGTGTGTGTGTGTGTGTGTTTGTGTGTGTGTGTGTGTCAATAGCAGTGTGTTACTTTCACTTAGATTCAATTGTTTAGTAGTTCACATTCAAATAGGCTGCCATGACTCCCTGACCATCAAGTCTCCCTGTTGTTTGTGGAGATACAGTCTCTGCCCTGCATTTACAGCATTGTCCTGTGTTCCTTGTCAAATATGTGTGAGACGAGGATAGTCTATTTGTCTGTTAGGGAGGGACCTCTGTAGTGCCATGCAAAACTAGCAAGCCGCTGTAGGAGCTATGAAACCCGAGCTAATCTAACCTGCTCCTAGTTCTGCCTGCAGGCCTTAGAGCTAAACTACAGGACCTCATACCTCACCGAACTGGTAGAGCAATCATTTATTTTTTTTGTATGATTGTGTCAGAGGTTGGACATTCTACTAAATTCAAGATATATATGCATCCCATCGTCGTTATCTAATGAGCACCCATTTCACACTTCATTTAAAAAATGACCATGCCAATAACGTGTATTAGGTTGGAATCACTAGCTGGGGTTCTTGCTCCCAGTGTGTGGGTGTGTGCATGTGTGTGGGTGTGTGGGTGAAATACAAGCGACCCAAGCCCAGCTCCAAGCCACAGTGTGAAAGTGATACAAACCCTGTGATCAGTGTCTTTGTTCAACACACCAGTCCGTCTTCATGTCAGGGTGTCAGAGCAACAGAACAGAGACAGATCTTTACAGCTACTAGGTCGACATGAAACAAACATGCTGCAGCTTACATTGTCTAAACCATAAAATGTGAAGTTAAGACTGGTTAACCAAGCCAGTAAGGGTTATTCCAAATGGAGTCCCATGGTTGAATGTTCTACTATATTCAATATATATATATATCCCATCGCCATTATCTAATGAGCACTCATTTAACACTTAATAAAGGGAAAAAAATGACCTAATTTTCTATCATTTAGTGGAGTTGCTACAATTCTCTATCATATTTTACTACAGGCCTCTGACTGTTTTTACATAAACTGAAATCAATTGTTTACTGCTGTGTCATTGACTGTATTTATGTTTGCAAATGTCACCATTTCAGAGATGGGTCTAGGGAACCTGTCAGTCAACAAGGTAGCCCTACAGGTCAGTCAGCAAGGTAGCCCTACAGGTCAGTCAACAAGGTAGCCCTACAAGTCAGTCAGCAAGGTAGCCCTACAGGTCAGTCAACAAGGTAGCCCTACAGGTCAGTCAGCATGGTAGCCCTATAGGTCAGTAAGGTAGCCCTACAAGTCAGTCAACAGGGTAGCCCTACAGGTCAGTCAACAAGGTAGCCCTACAGGTCAGTCAACAAGGTAGCCCTACAGGTCAGTCAGCAAGGTAGCCCTACAGGTCAGTCAACAAGGTAGCCCTTCAGGTCAGTCAACAAGGTAGCCCTACAGGTTGGTCAACACGGTAGCTCTACAGGTCAGTCAGCAAGGCAGCCCTACAGGTTATTGTTATACCAGGTTGGACAATCCTTCAGTGCTAGGTCTACGGAAATGTCACTTTACCACAATAAACACTATAATCACTGCAGTTGTCACACTATTAAGACTATGCTGCAATACAGTCACTGACTCACACACCCTGAATCCCATGGTCTGTGTGTGTGTGTTCGTGTGTGTGTGTGTGTGTGTGTGTGTGTGTGTGTGTGTGTGTGTGTGTGTGTGTGTGTGTGTGTGTGTGTGTGTGTGTGTGTGTGTGTGTGTGTGTGTGTGTGTGTGTGTGTGTGTCTATAGCAGTGTGTTACTTTCACTATGATTCAATTGTTTAGTAGTTCACATTCAAATTGGCTGCCCTGACTCCCTGACCATCAAGTCTCCCTGTTGTTTGTGGAGATACAGTCTCTGCCCTGCATTTACAGCATTGTCCTGTGTTCCTTGTCAAATATGTGTGAGCCGAGGATAGTCTATTGGTCTGTTAGGGAGGGACCTCTGTAGTGCCATGCAAAACTAGCAAGCCGCTGTAGGAGCAATGAAACCCGAGCTAATCTAACCTGCTCCTAGTGCTGCCTGCAGGCCTTAGAGCTAAACTTCAGGACCTCATACCTCACCGAACTGGTAGAGCAATCATTTATTTGTTTTGTATGATTTTGTCAGAGGTTGTTTGGATTTGGATTATAGCCTCTATTATCTTAATGCAAAGGAGAATAAGTTGTCAACACAGTCATGTTTGATTTGATCAAGGAGCAATTCAGTTGGCTAGAGAAGAAACGTGTGTAACAGGAGATAACCCTGAGAGGAAACAGAGGGATTTTAAAAGGGAGTGTAAAAGAAGGGTGGGGAACAAAGGAGAGATATGGAGATCCTGTTCTTTTAATTACCTCGCATACAGAGAGAGAGGAGGGGAAAGAAGGAAGAGAGAGAGGGAGAGAGAGAGAGAGAGAGGGGGACTGAGAGAGAGGGAGGGGGAAGGGAGAGAGGGGGGGGAGAGAGGTTGGGGGAGGTGGGGGAGAGAGAGAGAGAGAGAGAGCGGGGAGAGAGAGGTTGGGGGGGAGGGAGAGAGAGAGGTGGGGGAGAGAGAGAGAAGGGGTGGGAGAGAGAGAGGTTGGGGGAAGGGAGAGGGAGAGGGAGAGGGAGAGAGGGAGAGAGAGAAATTACCATATGACAGACCATGTGTTCACCCTGTACACCCTAATTGACACACAAATACACCAAAACAAAAAAAATTGTTGACTTAAAAAAAGTCTTTGACTCAATTTGGCATGAGGGTCTGCTATACGAATTGATTGAAAGTAGTGTTGGGGGAAAAACATACAGTGGCAAGAAAAAGTATGTGAACCCTTTGGAACCCTTTGGAATCCTTCGTTCCAAGGTGGCGTTGCAGTCGGACGTGTGTCTTGTTCCGTCCTATCCCGTGTAAATATTGTTTTCCTTGTTTTTTCCGTATACAATTCGTATATATTTTAATCTCACTTTCTATCTACGGACTGCATTTACTCTCCTGCAAACCGCCTCACCCAATGTGGTACGGATCTGCTATTTTTATACTTTAGAACCGGAACCCTCATCAGAAGCTAGCCAGCTAGCTAGCTACAAGCTAGTAGTCAGTTAGTCACTGCTAGCGGTCATCACCGTTAACACTGACACCAGCCAGCCTCAGCTCGGTCAATAACTGCCAGTCTGCACAGCGTGATATCAACCCAGAGCATACCGGACTGCTTTTTCTCTACCACATCTCCGGATTCCTACCGCATGCTCTAAACCTTTACACCAGACCACCTTTCCAGAAATAAGTCTCTCTCCATTGCCGCTTGTTATAGACCCCCCATCAGCCCCCAGCTGTGCCCTGGACACCATATGTGAATTGAATGCCCCCCATCTGTCTTCAGAGTTCATACTGTTAGGTGACCTAAATTGGGATATGCTTAACACCCTGGCCGTCCTACAATCTCAGCTAGATGCCTTCAATCTCAAACAAATTATCAAGGTATCTACCAGGTACAAACCTAAATCCATAACCATGGGCACCCTCTTAGATATCATCCTGACCAACTTGCAATCTAAATACAACTCTGCTGTCTTCAACCAGAATCACAGGGATCACTGCTTCATTGCCTGCTTCCGTAATGGGTCCACGGTCATGCGACCACCCCTCATCACTGTCAAACGCTAAATAAAACACTTCAGCGAGCAGGCCTTTCTAATCGACCTGGCCCGGGTATCCTGGAAGGATATTGACCTCATCCCGACAGTAGAGGATGCCTGGTTGCTCTTAAATAAGCATGTCCCCTTCAAAGAAATGTAGAACTTAGAACAGATATAGCTCTTGGTTCACCCCAAACTTGACTGCCCTTGACCAGCACAAAAACATCCTGTGGCGTTCTGCATTAGCATCGAATAGCCCCCGCAATATGCAACTTTTCAGGGAAGTCAGGAACCAATGTACACAGTCAGTTAGGAAAGCTAAGGCTAGCTTTTTCAAACAGAAATTTGCATCCTGTAGCAATAATTCCAAAATGTTTTGGGACACGGTAAAATCCATGGAGAATAAGAGCACCTCCTCCCAGCTTCCCACTGCAGTCAGAACAGGAAACACTGTCACCACTGATAAATCTATGATAATCGATCATTTCAATAAGTGTTTTTCCATGGCTGGCCATGCTTTCCACCTGGCTACACCTACCCCGGCCAACAGCTCCACACCCCCTGCAGTAACTTACAAAATCCCCCCCGCTTCTCCTTCACTCAAATCCAGATAGCTGATGTTCTGAAAGAGCTGCAAAATCTGGATCCTTGCAAATCGCCTGGGCGTGACAATCTGGACGCTCTCTTTCTAAAATTATCCGCCAAAATTGTTGCAACCACTATTACTGGTCTGTTCAACCTCTCTTTCGTATCGTCTGAGATCCCCAAAGATTGGAAAGCTGCCACGGTCATTGAAGAAGGGGAGACACTTTAACCCAAACTGTTACAGACCTATATCCATCCTGCCCTGCCTTTCTAAAATCTTCAAAAGCCAAGTTAACAAACAGATCACCGACCGTTTCGAATCCCACCGTACCTTCTTCACTATGCAATCTGGTTTCCGAGCTGGTCATGGGTGCACTTCAGCCACGTTCAAGGTCCTGAACAATATCATAACCGCCATGTATAAAGACAGTACTGTGCAACTGTCTTCATCGACCTGCGCAAGGCTTTCGACTCTGTCATTCATTGCATTCTTATCAGAAGAAACCAGCCTTGGATTCTCAAATGACCGCCTCGCCTGGTTCACCAACTACTTCTCAGATAGAGTTCAATTTGTCAAATCGTAGGGCCTGTTGTCCGGACATCTGGCAGTCTCTATGGGGGTGCCACAGGGTTAAAATCTTGGGCCGACTCTTTTCTCTGTATATATCAATGATGTCGCTCTTGCTGCTGATGATTCACTGATCACCTCTACGCAGACGACACCATTCTGTATACATCTGGCCCTTCTTTGGACAATGTGTTAACAAACCTCCAAACAAGCTTCAATGGCAAATAACACTCCTTCCATGGCCTCCAACTGCTTTTAAATGCTAGTAAAACTAAATGCATGCTCTTCAACCGATCGCTGCCTGCACCCGCCAAGAGCTGCCCTGCCCTATAAAGAACACTGACAAAATTTGAGTTTGCTATTTACAAGAAGCATTGCCTGATGTGAACCATGCCTCGAACAAAAGAGATCTCAGACGACCTAAGATTAAGAATGGTTGCCTTGCATGAAGCTGGAAAGGGTTACAAAAGTTTCTCTATAATCAGTCCACGGTGAGACAAATTGTCTATAAATGTAGAAATGTCAGCACTGTTGCTACTCTCCCTAAGAGTGACCGTCCTGCAACGATGACTGCTAGAGCAAAGCGCAGAATGCACAATGAGGTTAAGAAGAATCCTAGAGTGTCAGCTAAAAGCATACAGAAATCTCTGGAAGATGCTAACATCTCTGTTGTCGAGTCCACAATAAAAAACACAATATCAAACACTAAACAAGAATGGTAGAACACCACGGAAGAAGCCATTGCTGTTCAGAAAAAACATTGCTTCACGTTTGAAGTTCGCAAAAGTGCACCTGGATGTTCCACAGCGCAAAATATTCTGTTGAGAGATGAAACTACAGTTGATTTGTTTGGAAGGAAGGAACACACAACACTGTGTGTGGAGAAAAAACGGCACAGCACACCAACATCCAAACCTCATCCCAACTGTAAACTATGATGGAGGGAGCATCATGGTTTGGGGCTGCTTTGCTGCCTCAGGGCCTGGACAGCTTGCTATCATCGATGGAAAAATGTTTATCAAGACATTTGCAGGTGAATGTAAGGCTATCTGTCCACCAATTGAAGCTCAACAGAAGTTAGGTGATGCAACAGGACAACAACACAAAAGACAGAAGTAAATCAACAACAGAATGGCTTCAACAGAAGAAAATACACATTCTGGAGTGGCCCAGTCCGTCCTGACTTAATCCCGATTGAGATGCTGTGGCATGACCTCAAGAGAAAGGTTCACACCAAACATTCCAAGAATATTGTGGAACTGAAACAGTTTTGTAAAGAGGAATGGTCCAAAATTCCTCCTGACCATTGCACAGGTCTGATCCACAACTACAGAAAATGTTTGGTTGACGTTATTGCTGCCAAAGGAGGGTCAACCTGTTATTAAATCCAAGGGTTCACATACTTTTACCAACCTGCACTGTGAATGTTTACACGGTGTGTTCAATAAAGACATGAAAAATTATGATTGTTTGTGTGTTATTAGTTTAAGTAGACTGTGTTTGTCTATCGTTGTGACTTCGATCACATTTTATGACCAATTTATGCAGAAAATAATTCTAAAGGTTTCAGATACTTTTTCTTCCCACTGTACAACGTTATGAAATCTGTGTACACAAACACCAAGTGTGCAGTTAAAATTGGCAAAAACCACACATATTTCTTTCCACAGGGCCGTAGTTTGAGACAGGGATGCAGCTTTAGCCCCACCCTCTTCAACATCAGCACCACAGGAACCTTCCACAAAGCTGTGAACGATCTGAGAGACAAGGCAAGAGCCTTCTATGCCATCAAAAGGAACATAAAATTCGACATACCAATTAGGACCTGGCAAAAAAATACTTGAATCAGTTATATAACCCAATGCCCTTTATGGTTGAGGTCTGGGGTCCGCTCACCAACCAAGACTTCACAAAATGGGACAAACACCAAATTGAGACTCTGCATACAGAATTCTGCAAAAATATCCTCCGTGTACAATGTAGAACACCAAATAATGCATGCAGAGCAGAATTAGGCCAATACCCACTAATTATCAAAATCCAGAAAAGAGCTGTTAAATTCTATAACCACCTAAAAGGAAGCGATTCCCAAACCTTCCATAACAAAGCCATCACCTAGAGCTGAACCTGGAGAAGAGTTCCCTAAGCAAGCTGGTCCTGGGGCTTTGTTCACAAACACAAACACACCCTACAGAGCCCCAGGATTGCAGCACAATTAGACCCATCAAGAGAAGACAGGCTATGTGCTCACTGCCCACAAAATGAGGTGGAAACTGAGCTGCACTTCCTAACCTCCTGCCCAATGTATGACCATTTTAGAGAGACATATTTCCCTCAGATTACACAGATCCACAAAGAATTCGAAAACAAATCCAATTTTGATAAACTCCCATATCTACTGGGTGAAATTCCACAGTGTGCCATCACAGCAGCAAGATTTGTGACCTGTTGCCACGAGAAAAGGGCAACCAGTGAAGAACAAACACCATTGTAAATACAACACATATTTATGCTTTATTTTATCTTGTGTCCTTTAACCATTTGTACATTGTTAAAACACTATATATATATAATATGACATTTGGATTGTCTTTACTGTTTTGATTAATTTTTATTGTTTATTTCACTTTATATATTCACTTTATATATTATCTACCTCACTTGCTTTGGCAATGTTAACACATGTTTCCCATGCCAATAAAGCCCCTTGAATTGAATTGAATAGAGGAAATGGCTTTACATTCTCAACTAATGCGGCAAGTTGGGTTAGAGAAAAAGAGAGAGAGAGTGAGAGAGTGAGAGAGTGAGAGAGTGTGCAGCCTGAAATTTGGTGTATCTTTTGAGGATATCCTCTCATATGCTGCTGTGTTCGCACCAGTGAGCTCTGCTATCGTGCAAATGTGCTAGAGGAGGGGGAAGGGGTGGTAGTTGGCATCCAGGGGTAGACAGAGACTGCTATAGGAGTTATGGGAAGGCAGAGGGAGGCATGCAGAAAGGGGGAGGCAGAGGAGGAAAGGGAGGCAAGTTTGTATTAGTTGGAATGGGCAGGGGAGACATGGGGGCAGGGAATGGCATAGGATTTAGGGGGAGACATGGGGAGGTTTTGGGAGGAGGGTTGGTGTTAGTTGGCATGGCCAGGGGAGGTTGTGGGAGGAGGGTTGGTGTTAGTTGGTATGGCCAGGGGAGACATGGGAGCAGGAACTGGTATCAGGAAGTCTTTAAGAGGAGTCATAACAACTGCCTCTGTTTTTCGATGAGAGATAGATAGAGAGAGAGAGAGAGAGAGAGAGAGAGGAAGTGAGAGAGAGAGAGAGAGAGAGAGATGGAAAGGAAGTGATAGAAAGAGAGAGAGAGAGAGAGAAGCAGATAGTGTTGCAGTGGACACGGGGGCAGACAGGGACAGTGAATGAGTTTGTATGATTTATACAACAGATTATTTAAATTGTTTGTTGGTTTGACTGAAAAAAATGTATTGAGAAAGAAGGAAGAGGAAAAAGAGAGAACAGCAGTAGAGAGAGAGTGAGAACGGGAAGGAGAGAGAAAAATGGAAGTTAGAGAAAGGGAGGGGAGGAGGGACAGAGGGAGGGAGGGAAGGATAGACAGAGGGAGGGAGGGAAGTAGGGACAGAGGAAGGGGAGGATAGTTGTGGTTTTCCACAATGAGAGAGAGAGCGAGAGTGAGAGAAAGAGAGAGAGAGAAAGAGAGAAAGAGAGAGAGAGGAAGCTGACAGTCTCGGTCCCTGCACACAAATATTCCCTGGCCTGTTTACCAACAAAAGGCAACCACCATGACTACCGTGACTCATTCATGACTCATACCACATGGATGTGGCCGGACATATATTGTTCACTAAGGCACATTGCAGGCAGGTATACACACAAACACACAATAATATATGCAATTTAGCAGCACGGAGCACAGACATACACACACACACACACACACACACACACACACACACACACACACACACACACACACACACACACACACACACACTGTACAAAACATACACAACAGTGTCATCAATATAACTTGCTACCTTGTCCCTCCTTTTCAATAAACATTACCATCTCTCCACTGTGTGTGTACGCGCGTGTTTGTTTGTGTGTATGCGTGCGAGTGTGAGAGCTCACCGTTTTACCAGCACCTACAGTGAACCTAACAGAGAGACCATTGATGTACAGTATGTGTCATATTGCCTGTTCCATGCCTGTTCCCTGGTTGCATCTCTCATTGAACCTGGTTAAATAAAGGGAAGGCTGGATATCTCTACTACAATAGCCACAACACAGTGTAACGACATCAGTGGTGTTATTCATCATCTCTCTCTATTCCAGGGCCAGATAGAGACAGAAAACACCTAATAACATTCAGGCAGCAGAACAGGTTTTGCACATGAAGGATCTTGGTCTACTCTAGTTTTTACGAGTACTTAGAGAGGGCAGAGCAAAGTTGACTTTAGCCTTAGGGTTCACAAAATAATACCTGAAACATGTCTGTACTGACACACCTACAACTGAAAGAGAATGAGAGTGAGTGGAAAAGAGACTGGAGCAGAGAGTGGAAAGTGGAGAAAAGACTGGCATGGAAAGCAGAGAGTGCAGAAGATACTGGAGCGGAGAGTGGAGAAGAGACTGGAGTAGAGAGTGGAGAAGAGACTGGAGTGGAGAGTGGAGAAGAGACTGGGGTGGAGAGTGGAGAATAGACTGGAGTGGAGAGTGGAGAAGAGACAGGAGTGGAGAGGGGAGAAGAAGCTGGAGTGGAGAGTTGAGAAGAGACTGGAGTGGAGAGTACAGAACATACTGGAGCGGAGAGTAGAGAGTGGAGAAGAGACTGGAGTGGAGAGTGGAGAAGAGATTGTAGTGGAGATGGGAGAAGAAACTGGAGTGGAGGGTGGAGAAGAGACTGGAGCAGAGAGTGGAGAGCGGAGAAGAGACTGGAGCAGAGAGTGGAGAGCAGAGAAGAGACTGGAGTGGAGAGCGGAGAAAAGACTGGAGTGGAGAGCGGAGAAGAGACTGGAGTGGAGAGCAGAGAAGAGACTGGAGTTGAGAGTGAAGAAGAGACTGAAGTGGAGTGTGGAGAAGAGTCTGGGGTGGAGAGTGGAGAAGAGACTGGAGTGGGAAGTGGAGAAGAGACTTGAATGGAAAGTGGAGAGTGGAGAAGAGACTGGAGTGGAGAGTGTAGAAGAGACTGGAGTGCGGAGTTGAGAAGAGACTGGAGTGGAGTGTGGAGAAGAGACTGGAGTGGAGAGTGGAGAAGAGACTGGAGTGGAGAGTGGAGAAGAGACTGGAGAGTCGAGAATAGACTGGAGTGGAGAGCGGAGTAGAGACTGGAGTGGAAAGGGGAGAAGAGACTGGAGTGGAGAGTGGAGAAAAGACTGGAGTGGAGAGTGGAGAAGAAACTGGAGTGGAGAGGGGAGAAGAGACTGGAGTGTAGAGCGGAGAAGAGACTGGAGTGGAGAGGGGAGAAGAGACTAGAGTTGAGAGTGGAGAAGAGACTGGAGTGGAGAGTGGAGAAGAGACGGAGTGGAAAGTGGAGAAGAGACTGGGGTGGAGAGTGGAGAAGAGACTGGAGTGGAGAAGAGACTGGAGTGGAGAAGAGATTGGAGTGGAGAAGAGACTGGAGTGGAAAGTGGGGAAGAGACTGGAGTGGAGATTGGATAACAGACTGGAGTGGAAAGTGGAGAAGAGACTGGAGTGCAGAGTGGAGACTGGAGAAGAGACTGGAGTGGAGAGTGGAGAAGAGACTGGAGTGGAGAGTGGAGAAGAGACTGGAGAGTCGAGAAGAGACTGGAGTGCAGAGTGGAGAAGAGACTGGAGTAGAGAGTGGAGAAGAGACTGGAGAGTGGAGAAGAGACTGGGGTAGAGAGTGGAGAATAGACTGGAGTGGAGAGTGGAGAGGAGACTGGAGTGGAGAGTTGAGAAGAGACTGGAGTGGAGAGTACAGAAGATACTGGAGCAGAGAGTGGAGAGTGGAGAAGAGACTGGAGTGGAGGGTGGAGAAGAGACGGAGTGGAGAGTGGAGAAGAGACTGGGGTGGAGAGTGGAGAAGAGACAAGAGTGGAGAGTGGAGAAGAGACTGGGGTAGAGAGTGGAGAAGAGACTGGAGTGGAGAAGAGACTGGAGTGGAGAAGAGATTGGAGTGGAGAAGAGACTGGAGTGGAAAGTGGGGAAGAGACTGGAGTGGAGATTGGATAACAGACTGGAGTGGAAAGTGGAGAAGAGACTGGAGTGCAGAGTGGAGAAGAGACTGGAGTAGAGAGTGGAGAAGAGACTGGAGTGGAGAGTGGAGAAGAGACTGGAGTGGAGAGTGTAGAAGAGACTGGAGTGCAGAGTTGAGAAGAGACTGGAGTGGAGTGTGGAGAAGAGACTGGAGTGGAGAGTGGAGAAGAGACTGGAGTGGAGAGTGGAGAAGAGACTGGAGAGTCGAGAATAGACTGGAGTGGAGAGCGGAGTAGAGACTGGAGTGGAAAGGGGAGAAGAGACTGGAGTGGAGAGTGGAGAAAAGACTTGAGTGGAGAGTGGAGAAGAGACTGGAGTGGAGAGGGGAGAAGAGACTGGAGTGTAGAGCGGAGAAGAGACTGGAGTGGAGAGGGGAGAAGAGACTAGAGTTGAGAGTGGAGAAGAGACTGGAGTGGAGAGTGGAGAAGAGACGGAGTGGAAAGTGGAGAAGAGACTGGGGTGGAGAGTGGAGAAGAGACTGGAGTGGAGAAGAGACTGGAGTGGAGAAGAGATTGGAGTGGAGAAGAGACTGGAGTGGAAAGTGGGGAAGAGACTGGAGTGGAGATTGGATAACAGACTGGAGTGGAAAGTGGAGAAGAGACTGGAATGCAGAGTGGAGACTGGAGAAGAGACTGGAGTGGAGAGTGGAGAAGAGACTGGAGTGGAGAGTGGAGAAGAGACTGGAGAGTCGAGAAGAGACTGGAGTGCAGAGTGGAGAAGAGACTGGAGTAGAGAGTGGAGAAGAGACTGGAGTGGAGAGTGGAGAAGAGACTGGGGTAGAGAGTGGAGAATAGACTGGAGTGGAGAGTGGAGAGGAGACTGGAGTGGAGAGTTGAGAAGAGACTGGAGTGGAGAGTACAGAAGATACTGGAGCAGAGAGTGGAGAGTGGAGAAGAGACTGGAGTGGAGAGTGGAGAAGAGACGGAGTGGAGAGTGGAGAAGAGACTGGGGTGGAGAGTGGAGAAGAGACAAGAGTGGACAGTGGAGAAGAGACTGGGGTAGAGAGTGGAGAAGAGACTGGAGTGGAGAAGAGACTGGAGTGGAAAGTGGGGAAGAGACTGGAGTGGAGATTGGATAACAGACTGGAGTGGAAAGTGGAGAAGAGACTGGAGTGCAGAGTGGAGAAGAGACTGGAGTAGAGAGTGGAGAAGAGACTGGAGTGGAGAGTGGAGAAGAGACTGGGGTGGAGAGTGGAGAATAGACTGGAGTGGAGAGTGGAGAAGAGACTGGAGTGGAGAGGGGAGAAGAAGCTGGAGTGGAGAGTTGAGAAGAGACTGGAGTGGAGAGTACAGAAGATACTGGAGCGGAGAGTGGAGAAGAGACTGGAGTGGAGAGTGGAGAAGAGACTGGAGTGGAGAGTGGAGAAGAGACTGGGGTGGAGAGTGGAGAAGAGACTGTATTGGAGATGGGAGAAGAAACTGGAGTGGAGAGTGGAGAAGAGACTGGAGCAGAGAGTGGAGAGCGGAGAAGAGACTGGAGCAGAGAGTGGAGAGCAGAGAAGAGACTGGAGTGGAGAGCGGAGAAAAGACTGGAGTGGAGAGCGGAGAAAAGACTGGAGTGGAGAGCGGAGAAGAGACTGGAGTTGAGAGTGAAGAAGAGACTGAAGTGGAGAGTGGAGAAGAGTCTGGAGTGGAGAGTGGAGAAAACACTGGAGTGAAGAGGAGACTGGAGTGGAGAGTAGAGAAGATATTGGAGTGGAGAGTGGAGAAGAGACTGGAGTGGAAAGTGGAGAAAAGACTGGAGTGGAGAGTGGAGAAGAGACTGGAATGGAGAGCTGAGTAGAGACTGGAGTGGAAAGGGGAGAAGAGACTGGAGTGGAGAGTTGAGAAGAGACTGGAGTGGAGTGTGGAGAAGAGACTGGAGTGGAGAGTGGAGAAAACACTGGAGTGAAGAGGAGACTGGAGTGGAGAGTAGAGAAGATATTGGAGTGGAGAGTGGAGAAGAGACTGGAGTGGAAAGTGGAGAAAAGACTGGAGTGGAGAGTGGAGAAGAGACTGGAATGGAGAGCTGAGTAGAGACTGGAGTGGAAAGGGGAGAAGAGACTGGAGTGGAGAGTGGAGAAAAGACTGGAGTGGAGATTGGAGAAGAGACTGGTGTGCAGAGTGGAGAAGAGACTGGAGTGGAGAGTGGAGAAGAGACTGGAGCGGAGAGTGGAGAGTGGAGAAGAGACTGGTGTGCAGAGTGGAGTAGAGACTGGAGTGGAAAGGGGAGAAGAGACTGGAGCAGAGAGTGGAGAAGAGACTGGAGTGAAAAGTGGAGAAGAGACTGGAGTGCAGAGTGGAGAAGAGATTGGGGTGCGGACTGGACCAGAGACTGGAGTGGAGAGTGGAGAAGATACTGGAGCGGAGAGTGGGGAAGAGACTGGAGCCAAGTGGAGAGTGGAGAAGAGACAAGTGGAGAGTGGAGAAGTGACTGGAGTGCAGAGTGGAGAAGAGACTGGAGTGGAGAGTGGAGAAAAGACTGGAGTGGAGAGTGGAAAAGAGACTGGAGTGGAAAGTGGAGAAGAGACTGGAGTGGAAAGTGGAGAAGAGACTAGAGTGGAGAGGGTGGAAGAGACTGGAGTGGAGAGTGGAGAAAAGACTGGAGTGGAGATTGGAGAAGAGACTGGAGTGGAGAGTGGAGAAGTGACTGGAGTGGAGAGTGGAGAAGAGACTAGAGTGGAGAGGGTGGAAGAGACTGGAGTGGAGAGTGGAGAAAAGACTGGAGTGGAGAGTGGAGAAGAGACTGGAGTGCAGAGTGGAGAAGATACAGGAGTGGAGAGTGGAGAAGAGACTGGAGCATAGAGTGGAGAGTGGAGAAGAGACTGGAGTGGAGAGTGCAGAAGAGACTAGAGCATAGAGTGGAGAGTGGAGAAGAGAATGGAGTGGAGAGTGCAGAAGAGACTGGAGTGCAGAGTGGAGAAAAGACTGGAGTGGAGTGTGGAGAAAAGACTGGAGTGCAGAGTGGAGAAGAGACTGGAGTGGAGAGTGGAGAAGAGACTGGAGTGGAGAGTGGAGAAGAGTCTGGGGTGGAGAGTGGAGAAGAGACTGGAGTGTGAAGTGGAGAAGAGACTTGAATGGAAAGTGGAGAGTGGATAAGAGACTGGAGTGGAGAGTGTAGAAGAGACTGGAGTGCAGAGTTGAGAAGAGACTGGAGTGGAGTGTGGAGAAGAGACTGGAGTGGAGAGTGGAGAAAACACTGGAGTGAAGAGGAGACTGGAGTGGGGAGTAGAGAAGATATTGGAGTGGAGAGTGGAGAAGAGACTGGAGTGGAAAGTGGAGAAAAGACTGGAGTGGAGAGTGGAGAAGAGACTGGAATGGAGAGGGGAGTAGAGACTGGAGTGGAAAGGGGAGAAGAGACTGGAGTGGAGAGTGGAGAAAAGACTGGAGTGGAGAGTGGAGAAGAGACTGGTGTGCAGAGTGGAAAAGAGACTGGAGTGGAGAGTGGAGAAGAGACTGGAGCGGAGAGTGGAGAGTGGAGAAGAGACTGGAGCAGAGAGTGGAGAAGAGACTGGAGTGAAAAGTGGAGAAGAGACTGGAGTGCAGAGTGGAGAAGAGATTGGGGTGCGGACTGGACCAGAGACTGGAGTGGAGAGTGGAGAAGATACTGGAGCGGAGAGTGGGGAAGAGACTGGAGCCAAGTGGAGAGTGGAGAAGAGACAAGTGGAGAGTGGAGAAGTGACTGGAGTGCAGAGTGGAGAAGAGACTGGAGTGGAGAGTGGAGAAGAGACTGGAGTGGAGAGTGGAAAAGAGACTGGAGTGGAAAGTGGAGAAGAGACTGGAGTGGAAAGTGGAGAAGAGACTGGAGTGGAGAGTGGAGAAGAGACTGGAGTGCAGAGTGGTGAAGAGACTGGAGTGGAGAGTGGAGAAGAGATTGGGGTGCGGACTGGACCAGAGACTGGAGTGGAGAGTGGAGAAGATACTGGAGCGGAGAGTGGGGAAGAGACTGGAGCCAAGTGGAGAGTGGAGAAGAGACAAGTGGAGAGTGGAGAAGTGACTGGAGTGCAGAGTGGAGAAGAGACTGGAGTGGAGAGTGGAGAAGAGACTGGAGTGGAGAGTGGAAAAGAGACTGGAGTGGAAAGTGGAGAAGAGACTGGAGTGGAAAGTGGAGAAGAGACTGGAGTGGAGAGTGGAGAAGAGACTGGAGTGCAGAGTGGAGAAGAGACTGGAGTGGAGAGTGGAGAAGTGACTGGAGTGGAGAGTGGAGAAGAGACTAGAGTGGAGAGGGTGGAAGAGACTGGAGTGGAGAGTGGAGAAAAGACTGGAGTGGAGAGTGGAGAAGAGACTGGAGTGCAGAGTGGAGAAGATACTGGAGTGGAGAGTGGAGAAGAGACTGGAGCATAGAGTGGAGAGTGGAGAAGAGACTGGAGTCGAGAGTGCAGAAGAGACTAGAGCATAGAGTGGAGAGTGGAGAAGAGAATGGAGTGGAGAGTGCAGAAGAGACTGGAGTGCAGAGTGGAGAAAAGACTGGAGTGGAGAGTGGAGAAAAGACTGGAGTGCAGAGTGGAGAAGAGACTGGAGTGGAGAGTGGAGAAGAGACTGGAGTGGAGAGTGGAGAAGAGACTGGAGTGGAGAATAGAGAGAAACACAATCTGTCTTACACTTAGCTGAAGACAGATTTCACTCAGATTCCTCACGTTGTAATTAAGCCTCTTCATCTGTATAAACCTCTGGTCGACTCTGAACACACACAGACACACACACACACACACACACACACACACACACACACACACACACACACACACACACACACACACACACACACACACACACACACACACACACACACACACACACACACACACACACACACACACACACACACACACACACACACTCACTCACAAACACAGATACATTCTATTGCAGTGAGTCACCAACTTTGTTACACAGTGACACACACTTAACTGAGTTCATGCTCCTGACTGCACCCACTGCCCCCACCCCTCTGTAACGGCCGTTAGTGGAAGAAGGTGAGGACCAAGGTGCAGCGTGGTACGTGTTCGGCATTTTATTAAATATAACTGAACACTAAATACAAAGTAACAAAAGGCACAACCGAAACAGCTCCGTCAGGTGCAAAACACACTAAACAGAAAAAACTACCCACAACCCATAGTGGGAAAACAGGCTGCCTAAGTATGGTTCTCAATCAGAGACAATGATGACAGCTACCTCTGATTGGGAACCATACCAGGCCAAACACCAACAAATATAACACACAGAACAAAACATAGAATGCCCACCCCAACTCACGCCCTGACCAAACTAAAATAGAGACATAAAAAAGGAACTACGGTCAGGACGTGACACCCTCCTCTCTCTCTCTCTCTCTCTCTCTCTCTCTCTCTCTCTCTCGCCCTCTCTCTCTATGTCTCTCTCTCCTCCCTCTTTCTCTCTAGAGGCAGAGGGCTAATAACATCGCATCCATAGAAATGATTTATTCAGCACCTCCCTCATTTAGCACTATAACAACTAGCATAGAGCTGCTACTTAATCACTGTGACTATACCAGCTGTACACACACACACACACACACACACATACACACACACACACACACACACCTTTTGACAGGACGGATCAATGTTTTCTGTTTGTAACATGTTGTTTTTGTTATAATGGAACAGAAATGTCACTGATAGATTCTGAGTGCCAGGGAAGCTCAGCTGAAATATGTGTTTTCAATGTGTTTAACCCATAAAGTGTTTAACCCATGGAGTTTTCCACTTCATGGGTGGTACTGTACTACGGTACTCCACTACTGTTACGTTCCTGGCAGCCCAGAAGGGTCCCACCCTGGAATTTCAAATCCTTGCTGTTTCATGTCTAAACATCAACCAGTCTCAACCCCAAATCACATGAATGTCCTGAAAGCGCGCGTGCGTGTGTGTGTTTCTGTGTGTCTGCTTGCATGTGTGTGTGTGTGTGTGTGTGTGTGTGTGTGTGTGTGTGTGTGTGTGTGTGTGTGTGTGTGTGTGTGTGTGTGTGTGTGTGTGTGTGTGTGTGTGTGTGTGTGTGTGTGCGTGCGTGCGTGCGTGCGTGCGTGCGTGCGTGTGTGTGTGTGTGTGTCCTAAAGCCTAAAGTAATATATCTTCTACATGGGCTTGCTCCGACCTAACTTTCCGATTTGGTCCTGCAGTTTATACCTACACGTACGCTACGGTCACTAGACGCAGGCCTCCGAATTGTCCCTAGAATTTCTAAGCAAACAGCTGGAGGCAGGGCCTTTTCCTATAGAGCTCCATTTTTATGGAATGGTCTGCCTACCCATGTGAGAGACGCAGACTCAGTCTCAACCTTCAAGTCTTTACTGAAGACTCGTCTCTTCAGTGGGTCATATGATTGAGTGTAGTCTGGCCCAGGAGTGTGAAGGTGAATGGAAAGGCTGAAGCAACGAGCCGCCCTTGCTGTCTCTGCCTGACCGGTTCCCATCTCTCCACTGGGATTCTCTGCCTCTAACCCTATTACAGGGGCTGAGTCACTGGCTTACTGGGGCTCTTTCATACCGTCCCTAGGAGGGGTGCGTCACTTGATTGGGTTGGGTCACTGACGTGGTCTTCCTGTCTGGATTGGCGCCCCCCCATTGGGTTGTGCCGTGGTGGAGATATTTGTGGGCTGTACTCGGCCTTGTCTCAGGATGGTAAGTTGGTGGTTGAAGATATCCCTCTAGTGGTGTGGGGGCTGTGCTTTGGCAAAGTGGGTGGGGTTATATCCTCGCTTTTGGCCCTGTCCGGGAGTATCATCGGATGGACCACGGTGTCTCCTGACCCCTCCAGTATTTATGCTGCAGTAGTTTATGTGTCGGGGGCCTCGGGTCAGTCTATTATATCTGGAGTATTTCTCCTGTCTTTTCCTGTGTCCTGTGTGAGTTTAAGTATGCTCTCTAATTCACTTTCTCTCTTTCTTTCTCACTCTCTCTCAGAGGAACTGAGCCCTAGGACCATGCCTCAGGACAACCTGGCATGATGACTCCTTGCTGTCCCCAGTCCACCTGGCCGTGCTGCTACTCCATTTTCAACTGTTCTGCCTGCAGCTATGGAACCCTGACCTGTTCACCGGACGTGCTACCTGTCCCAGACCTGCTGTTTTCAATTCTCTAGAGACAGCAGGAGCGGTAGAGACACTCTCAATGATTGGCTATGAAAAACCAACTGACATTTACTCCTGAGGTGCTGACTTGCGGCACCCTCGACAACTACTGTGATTATTATTATTTGACCATGCTGGTCATTTATGAACATTTGAACATCTTGGCCATGTTCTGTTATTATCTCCACCCGGCACAACCAGAAAAGGACTGGCCACCCCACATAGCCTGGTTCCTCTCTAGGTTTCTTCCGAGGTTTTGGCCTTTCTAGGGAGTTTTTCCTAGCCACCGTGCTTCTACACCTGCATTGCTTGCTGTTTGGGGTTTTAGGCTGGGTTTCTGTACAGCACTTTGATATATCAGCTCTTGTAAGAAGGGCTATATAAATACATTTGATTTTAAATCAATTTGAATCTAAACGTTGCTAAATGTTTCTACTGTTATGTTTGTTGTGTTGTCTTATTCACATCAAAGTCTTTGTGTTTCTGAATGTGAAGTCGTCACATCACACACACACACATACACACACACACACACACACACACACAGTCACACACACTCACACAAACACAGATACATTCTATTGCAGTGAGTCACCAACTTTGTTACACAATGACACACACTTAACTGAGTTTATTCTCCTGACTCCACCCACTGCCCCCACCCCTCTGTAACGGCCGTTAGTGGAAGAAGGTGAGGACCAAGGTGCAGCGTGGTATATGTTCGGCATTTTATTAAATATAACTGAACACTAAATACAAAGTAACAAAAGGCACAACCGAAACAGCTCCGTCAGGTGCAAAAGACACTAAACAGAAAAAAACTACCCACAACCCATAGTGGGAAAACAGGCTGCCTAAGTATGGTTCTCAATCAGAGACAATGATGACAGCTACCTCTGATTGGGAACCATACCAGGCCAAACACCAACAAATATAACACACAGAACAAAACATAGAATGCCCACCCCAACTCACGCCCTGACCAAACTAAAATAGAGGACAGCTAAGAAAGGCTAATATCCCTCTAGTTTATCTTTACATAAACACACCTGATGTTAATGTGCAGCCAGGCATAAAGGCATCATTATAGTGAGGATATTAGTGTGTACAGTGCAGGGGTATGTTAAGGATGGGTTGGAGGAGATCAGTATCATTGGGAATATGCTTTATGGCATTAACTGTGCTGGAGAGTTCAAGGCAAAAAGGGATACTCCATTCCTCTTTTTCTACTTTTAGAAAAAACGGTTCTGGATAGAACCAAAAAGGGTTATATTGCTTGGCACCCCTGAAGGTTCTATATAGAACCCTATTTGATAAGAATCCAGAGGGTTATTCTTCACTGAACCATAATGGGTTCCATATAAATTTGAACCCTTGGAAACAATGTCAGTTCTTTATAGAACCTTAAGGGGTGCCATATACAGCATGAAGCAAGCAAAGCCTTTTTGGTTCTATCAGAATCTTTTTTTTCCCAGAGTGTAGATTTGTCTTTCTCTAGAGCTGAGATGGGTTCCAGGAAGTGGTGATGGTTGTGAATGAGTCTTTGTGGTGCTTTTTGCTGTAATCAGGCTCACACAACACCACACACCCCTCATAGAAGCACGTGAAATTAGTCTGACTGCTATTGGCCGAGTCGCAATTGTTAATGAGAACTTGTTCTCAACTTGCCTACCTGGTGAAATAAAAAAATTACATACATGTAGACACGCGTACACAAACACACACACACACACACACACACACACACACACACACACACACACACACACACACACACACACACACACGACTGATTGTAGAACTAGAGTGGTACTAAATGACCAGCACTATCTTGCTTAGTTGCCTCTCTAGTGCAAAGTCTTGTGTGTGGTGTGTTTCCCATGAGATAAAGGATAAATAAGCCGTGCTTGACTTGGGCAGGAGCTCTCCGAAGCTGAGTACCAGCACCTCAAGTTATTTTCTGCTTGAGCTCCTGTTCCTCTTATAGAATATTATCTCAAAAGTATTGTGGTGCTCCTGCACCTAAATATAAACAGTACCGCCAACCAAAATGATTACCGGAACCAATTTCAGTCCAAGTCAAGCACCGTAAATAAGTCACACCACCGTGTGTGATGCCTCTGGTCACAGGGTGTTGTGTGATGCCTCTGCTAACAGGGTGTTGTGTGTGATGCCTCTGCTCACAGGGTGTTGTGTGATGCCTCTGCTCACAGGGTGTTGTGTGATGCCTCTGTTCACAGGCTGTTGTGTGATGCCTCTGCTCACAGGGTGTTGTGTGTGATGCCTCTGCTCACAGGGTGTTGTTTGATGCCTCTCTTCACAGGGTGTTGTTTGATGCCTCTGTTCACAGGGTGTTGTTTGATGCCTCTGCTCACAGGGTGTTGTGTGTGATGCCTCTGTTCACAGGGTGTTGTTTGATGCCTCTGTTCACAGGGTGTTGTTTGATGCCTCTGCTCACAGGGTGTGGTTTGATGCCTCTGCTCACAGGATGTTGGTGTGTCTGTCTGTGTTTGTATGTATGCGTAGTTTCACAGGGCATGTCACCTGAATTCTGATTTTCTACTTTAGAATAGTAATGTTCACAATAACCCGGAGGGGTCTATGGAGGCAGTCAGCCAGTAAGGTAGCCCTACAGGTTAGTTTGGCCAGTTTGGAGAAGTTTGGCATGTCTGGAGAAGTATTGCCAGATTGGAGAAGCTTGGCCATTTTGGAGAAGCTTGGCCAGTTTGGAGAAGTTTTTCCGGTTTAGAGAAGCTTGGCCAGTTTGGAGAAGTTTTTCCGTATTGGAGAAGCTTGGCCAGTTTGGAGAAGTTTTGCCGGTTTGGAGAAGTTTTTCCGGTTTGGAGAAGCTTGGCCAGTTTGCAGAAGTTTTTCCGGTTTGGAGAAGCTGGGCCAGTTTGCAGAAGTTTTTCCGTATTGGAGAAGCTTGGCCAGTTTGGAGAAGTTTTTCCAGTTTGTAGAAGCTTGGCCAGATTGGAGTAGTTTTGCCGGTTTGGAGAAGCTTGGCCAGTTTAGAGAAGCTTGGCCAGTTTGGAGAAGCTTTTTCGGTTTGGATAAGCTTGGCCAGTTTGGAGAGGTTTTTCCGGTTTGGAGAAGTTTTTCCGGTTTGGAGAACTTTTTCGGGTTTGGAGAAGCTTGGCCAGTTTGAAGAAGTTTTGCTGGCTTGGAGAAGTTTTTCCGGTTGGGAGAAGCTTGGCCAGTTTGGAGAGGTTTTTCCGGTTTGGAGAAGCTTGGCCAGATTGGAGAAGCTTGGCCAATTTGGAGAAGTTTTTCCGGTCTGGAGAAGCTTGGCCAGTTCGGAGAAGTTTTTCTGGTTTGGAAAAGCTTGGCCAGTTTGAAGAAGATTTTCCGGTTTGGAGAAGCTTGGCCAGATTGGAGTAGTTTTGCCAGTTTGGAGAAGCTTGGCCAGTTTGGAGAGGTTTTTCTGGGTTGGAAAAGCTTGGCCAGTTTGGAGAAGTTTTTCCGGTTTGTAGAAACTTGGCCAGTTTGGAGAAGCTTTTCCGGTTTGGAGAAGCTTGGACAGATTGGAGTAGTTTTGCCGGTTTGGATAAGCTTGGCCAGTTTAGAGAAGCTTGGCCAGTTTGGAGAAGCTTTTTCGGTTTGGATAAGCTTGTCCAGTTTTGAGAAGTTTTTCCGGTTTGGAGAAGTGTTTCCGGATTGGAGAAGTTTTTCCGGTTTGGAGAATTTTTTCCGGTTTGGAGAAGCTTGGCCAGTTTGAAGAAGTTTTGCTGGCTTGGAGAAGTTTTTCCGGTTGGGAGAAGCTTGGCCAGTTTGGAGAGGTTTTTCCGGTTTGGAGAAGCTTGGCCAGTTTGGAGAAGCTTGGCCAATTTGGAGAAGTTTTTCTGGTTTGGAAAAGCTTGGCCAGTTTGGAGAAGTTTTTCCGGTTTGGAGAAGCTTGGCCAGATTGGAGTAGTTTTGCCGGTTTGGAGAAGCTTGGCCAGTTTGGGGAGGTTTTTCTGGTTTGGAGAAGCTTGGTCAGTTCTGAGACGTTTTTCCGGTTTGGAAAAGCTTGACCAGTTTGGAGAAGTTTTTCCGGTTTGTAGAAACTTGGCCAGATTGGAGTCGTTTTGCCGGTTTGGAGAAGTTTGGCCAGTTTAGAGAAGCTTGGCCAGTTTGGAGAAGCTTTTCCGTATTGGAGAAGCTTGGCCAGTTTGGAGAAGTTTTTCCGGTTTGGAGAAGCTTGGCCATATCGGAGAATTTTTCCGGTTTGGAAAAGCTTGGCCAGTTTGGAGAAGTTTTTCCGGTTTGGAGAAGCTTGGCCAGTTCAGAGAAGCTTGGCCAGTTTGGAGAAGCTTTTCCGTATTGGAGAAGCTTGGCCAGTTTGGATAAATTTTTCCGGTTTGGAGAAGCTTGGCCAGTTTGGAGAAGCTTGGCCAGTTTGAAGAAGTTTTTCCGGTTTGGAGAAGCTTGGCCAGATTGGAGAAGTTTTTCCGGTTTGGAGAAACTTGGCCAGTTTGGAGAAGTTTTTCCGGTTTGGAGAAGCATGTCCAGTTTGGAGAAGCTTGGCCAGTTTGGAGAGGTTTTGCCGGTTTGGAGAAGTTTTTACGGTTTGGAAAAGCTATGACAGTTTGGAGAAGTTTTTCCGGTTTGGAGAAGCTTGGCCAGATTGGAGTAGGTTTGCCGGTTTGGAGAAGCTCGACCAGTTTGGAGAAGCTTGGCCAGTTTAGAGAAGCTTGGCCAGTTTGGAGAAGCTTTTCCGTATTGGAGAAGCTTGGCCAGTTTGGAGAAGCTTAGTCAGTTTGGAGAAGCTCGGCCAGTTTGGAGAAGTTTTTCTGGTTTGGAGACGCTTGGCCAGATTAGAGAAGCTTGGCCAGTTTGGAGAAGCTTGGCCAGTTTGGAGAAGCTTGGCAAGTTTGGAGAAGCTTGGCCAGTTTGGAGAAGATTTTCCGGTTTGGAGAAGCTTGGAAAATTTGGAGAAGCTTGGCCAGTTTGGAGAAGCTTTTTCCGTATTGGAGAAGCATGGCCAGTTTGGAGAAGCTTAGCCAGTTTGGAGAAGCTTGGCCAGTTTGGAGAAGTTTTTCCAGTTTGGAGAAGCTTGGCCAGTTTGGAGATGTTTTGCAGGTTTGGAGAAGCTTGGCCAGTTTGGAGAAGCTTTTCCGGTTATGAGAAGCTTGGTCAATTTGGAGAAGCTTGGTCAGTTTGGAGAAGCTTAGCCAGTTTGGAGAAATTTTGCAGGTTTGGAGAAGCTTGGCCATATCGGAGAATTTTTTCCGGTTTGGAAAAGCTTGGCCAGTTTGGAGAAGTTTTTCCGGTTTGGAGAAGCTTGGCCAGTTCAGAGAAGCTTGGCCAGTTTGGAGAAGCTTTTCCGTATTGGAGAAGCTTGGCCAGTTTGGATACATTTTTCCGGTTTGGAGAAGCTTGGCCAGTTTGGAGAAGCTTGGCCAGTTTGGAGAGGTTTTGCCGGTTTGGAGAAGTTTTTCCGGTTTGGAGAAGCTTGGCCAGATTGGAGTAGGTTTGCCGGTTTGGAGAAGCTCGACCAGTTTGGAGAAGCTTGGCCAGTTTAGAGATGCTTGGCCAGTTTGGAGAAGCTTTTCCGTATTGGAGAAGCTTGGCCAGTTTGGAGAAGCTTAGTCAGTTTGGAGAAGCTCGGCCAGTTTGGAGAAGTTTTTCTGGTTTGGAGACGCTTGGCCAGATTAGAGAAGCTTGGCCAGTTTGGAGAAGCTTGGCCAGTTTGGAGAAGCTTGGCAAGTTTGCAGAAGCTTGGCCAGTTTGGAGAAGATTTTCCGGTTTGGAGAAGCTTGGAAAATTTGGAGAAGCTTGGCCAGTTTGGAGAAGCTTTTTCCGTATTGGAGAAGCATGGCCAGTTTGGAGAAGCTTAGCCAGTTTGGAGAAGCTTGGCCAGTTTGGAGAAGTTTTTCCAGTTTGGAGAAGCTTGGCCAGTTTGGAGATGTTTTGCAGGTTTGGAGAAGCTTGGCCAGTTTGGAGAAGCTTTTCCGGTTTTGAGAAGCTTGGCCAATTTGGAGAAGCTTGGCCAGTTTGGAGAAGCTTAGCCAGTTTGGAGAAATTTTGCAGGTTTGGAGAAGCTTGGCCAGTTTGGAGAAGCTTGGCAAGTTTAGAGAAGCTTGGCCAGTTTGGAGAAGCTTTTCCGTATTGGAGAAGCTTGGAAAGTTTAGAGAAGCTTGGCCAGTTTGGAGAAGCTTGGCAAGTTTGGAGAACCTTGGCCAGTTTGGAGAAGTTTTTCCGGTTTGTAGAAACTTGGCCAGTTCGGAGAAGTTTTTAAGGTTTGGAGAAGCTTGGCCAGTTTGGAAAAGCTTGGCCAGTTTGGAGAGATTTTTCCGGTTTGGAGAAGATTGGCCAGATTGGAATAGTTTTGCCAGTTTGGAGAAGCTTTTCCGGTATTGAGAAGCTTGGCCAATTTGGAGAAGCTTGGCCAGTTTGGAGAAGCTTTTCCGGTTTTCAGAAGCTTGGCCAGTTTGGAGAAGCTTTTCCGTATTGGAGAAGCTTTGCCAGTTTGGAGAAGCTTGGCCAGATTGGAGTAGTTTTGCCGGTTTGGAGAAGCTCAACCAGTTTGGAGAAGCTTGGCCAGTTTAGAGAAGCTTGGCCATTTTGGAGAAGCTTTTCTGTATTGGAGAAGCTTCGCCAGTTTGGAGAAGCTTCGTCAGTTTGGAGAACCTTGGACAGTTTGGAGAAGTTTTGCAGGTTTGGAGAAGCTTGGCCAGTTTAGAGAAGCTTGGCCAGTTTGGAGAAGTTTTTTCCGGTTTGGAGAAGCTTGGCCAGATTGGAGTAGTTTTGCCGGTTTGGAGAAGCTCGACCAGTTTGGAGAAGCTTAGTCAGTTTGGAGAAGCTTGGCCAGTTTGGAGAAGTTTTTCCGGTTTGGAGAAGCTTGGCCAGTTTGGAGAAGCTTTTCCGGTTTTGAGAAGCTTGGCCAATTTGGAGAAGCTTGGCCAGGTTGGAGAAGTTTTTCCGGTTTTGAGAAGCTTGGCCAGATTGGAGAAGTTTTTCCGGTTTGGAGAAGCTTGGCCATTTTGGAGAAGTTTTGCCGGTTTGGAGAAGCTTGACCAGTTTGGAGAAGTTTTTCTGGTTTGGAGAACCTTGGCCAGTTTGGAGAAGCTTTTCCGTATTGGAGAAGCTTCGCCAGTTTGGAGAAGCTTCGTCAGTTTGGAGAACCTTGGACAGTTTGGAGAAGTTTTTCCGGTTTGGAGAAGCTTGGCCAGTTTAGAGAAGCTTGGCCAGTTTGGAGAAGTTTTTTCCGGTTTGGAGAAGCTTGGCCAGATTGGAGTAGTTTTGCCGGTTTGGAGAAGCTCGACCAGTTTGGAGAAGCTTGGCCAGTTTGGAGAAGCTTTTCCGTATTGGAAAAGCTTGGCCAGTTTAGAGAAGCTTGGCCAGTTTGGAGAAGCTTGGCAAGTTTGGAGAACCTTGGCCAGTTTGGAGAAGTTTTTCCGGTTTGGAGAAACTTGACCAGTTCGGAGAAGTTTTTCAGGTTTGGAGAAGCTAGGCCAATTTGGAGAAGCTTGGCCAGATTGGAGAGATTTTTCCGGTTTGGAGAAGCTTGGCCAGATTGGAATAGTTTTGCCCGGTTTGGAGAAGCTCGACCAGTTTGTAGAACCTTGGCCAGTTTAGAGAAGCTTGACCAGTTTGGAGAAGCTTTTCCGTATTGGAGAAGCTTGGCCAGTTTGGAGAAGCTTAGTCAGTTTGGAGAAGCTTGGCCAGTTTGGAGAAGTTTTTCCGGTTTGGAGAAGCTTGGCCAGTTTAGAGAAGCTTGGCCAGTTTGGAGAAGCTTTTCCGGTTTTGAGAAGCTTGGCCAATTTGGAGAAGCTTGGCCAGGTTGGAGAAGTTTTTCCGGTTTTGAGAAGCTTGGCCAGATTGGAGAAGTTTTTCCGGTTTGGAGAAGCTTGGCCATTTTGGAGAAGTTTTGCCGGTTTGGAGAAGCTTGGCGAGTTTGGATAAGTTTTTCCAGTTTGGAGAAGCTTGACCAGTTTGGAGAAGTTTTTCTGGTTTGGAGAACCTTGGCCAGTTTGGAGAAGCTTGGCCAGTTTGGAGAAGTTTTGCCGGTTTGGAGAAGCTTGGCCAGTTTGGATAAGTTTTTCCGGTTTGGAGAAGCTTGGCCAGTTTGGAGAAGCTTGGCCAGTTTGTAGAAGTTTTTCCTGTTTGGAGAAGCTTCACCAGTTTGGAGAAGTTTTTCCGGTTTGGAGAAACTTAGCCAGTTTGGAGAAGTTTTTCCGGTTTGGAGAAGCTTCGCCAGTTTGGAGAAGTTTTACCGGTTTGGAGAAGCCTGACCAGTTTGGAGAAGCTTGGCCAGTTTGGAGAAGCTTGGCTAGTTTGGAGAAGCTTGGCCAGTTTGGAGAAGTTTTTCCGGTTTGGAGAAGCTTCGCCAGTTTGGAGAAGTTTTGCCGGTTTGGAGAAACTTAGCCAGTTTGGAGAAGTTTTTCCGGTTTGGAGAAGCTTGGCCAGTTTGAAGAAGTTTTGCCGGTTTGGAGAAGCTTGACCAGTTTGGAGAAGCTTGGCCAGTTTGGAGAAAATTTTCAAGTTTTGAGAAGCTTGGCCAGTTTGGAGAACGCTGTAGTGTAACTCCATTCTTCTTAACTGAAAAGTAGTTGGATGAATAACTATAGTCATAATAAGAGGTATTCACTCTCATTCAAAGACATTAGACATATGCAGCGATTTCTCCTTTCTGTATGTTTTCTGTTATTGTTTGGTTACTATGGTGATACAGTCATGTGAAGTAATCATTAACTTTAGAAAATCTAATATAATAAAATAGAATTCGTTCAGTAACTAGTTCACATGAATAACTCACATGTACATTAGAGTTTCCATTTCCATCAGATAAAGAGGGACAAGGAGAGGAAAGGGGAGGGGAGAGTGGGGTGTGGTAACCAATGTTTAAAACCAACAGCCCATCCCTCTCTTCCTCACTCCCTCTCTCTCTCTTTCTCTGACTGTCCAACTCCTCGCACAACTTCGGTGAGTGAAAACTAAACCTAGTAAAACATGTACCTGAGTGCCTCGCTGATAAAATGCTTCAGTTTGTTTTAGCTGTGTGTGTCTCTGATATGTTAGATGTGCCAAATTATACATTCTCAATGGGGGGATTACAACATTTATTTGCAATTGTGTGTCGTTTAATGTTTTATACTCGACTGCAAAAGTATGAATGACTTCAGGGTGTGCTTTGCAACAGTTAGTAAGTGCCTGTCCACACTGTTTATGATCTTGAGCCAAGCTCTGCGGAGGGCGTAACTCTGTCTGCCTTTCCATTCAAACATGTGTGGATGCTACTCAGAGCACTACGCAGTTTAAATGAAAGAATCTCTCTTCTCTTCCTCTCCTCCCCTCTCTCTCTCTCTCCCTCAATCCTTCCATAGTGCAGAACACTACCTCTTTCTATCCTCCACACCCCCTCTCTCTCTCTCGCTCTCTCTTTCGCTCTCTCTGTCCTTACCATAAACTCTCTCTCCCCTCGCTCTGACCATTCTGTGAGTAGAGTGTGTTTCTAGTTATCAGATGGGCAGTCTGGGGGGGGGTAAGAAGGTGTGTCTGATTGGATGCCTGCTGGTCCTGGGGCAGCTGACAGTGACTCAGAGAGAGATCAGTGGAGTCCACCACAGTGACTGGGGTTGTTCCTTACAACTGTAATGTTGTGCTTACCATGTTCATACTGTGTGGTTGCTTCAACGTCCTTATTTAACCGCACTTACTGCAAGTCACTCTGGAGAGGAGGGTCAGATAAATGAGGGATTTACATTACAGACGCTTCCTTAAACTCAAGAACTAGACTACGGGTAGGCAGAGCAAGAGAGAATAGAGAGAGCCACCTCCCTATATAGTGGTGAGATATGTGAAGGGACAGAGTGAAGAGACACACCTTAAACAAACTAGATAGAAAGAGGGTGGAGACAGGTGAGGGGTGGGGGAGGTGCTGGGATTTCTATGTTATCGTTTGCCTGAAATTACCAACGCGGCTTTCAGCCTGCCTACCAATGTCCTTCCATCTGTCTTTTTGTCTATGTGTCTGTCCCTCTCTCTCTATCTTTCTCTTTATATATATATATACTTTTTCTCTTTCTCTCCTTAAAATCCCCCAGAGTTAATGAGGGAAACATGCAAGGGTGTTGGCTAGAGCCATGTCTGTTTGTGTTTAAACAACTCAGCCCGCTCTTCTCTTCCTTTCTCCACTCCATATCCGCCTCTCTCTCTCTTTCCTCTCTCCGCCTCTCTCCCTTTCTAATTGCCTCTGTTGTGTTGCTCTCCATCTCTCCTCCCCTTCTCTTTCTCTTCCTCCCTTTGTGGTAGAGATGTAGAACTTGTTTGCAGTAGTGGGGTGTGGTGTGTGTGCAGTTAAGTCTTTGCTGCGTGTGCAACAACCGTTAATATACTTTAAACCCTCTATTCAACCTGAACCTTATGTTTAAACATGATTAAACCAGTGCCAACATGACTATTTCCCAGACATTTATGGAATGGTGACCCGGATGTAAGATAAAAATAGATTTGATTTGGATTATTCAGTCAACAATAAGACATTTATCCCTTTAACTTAGTTTCTGGGATTTCACATTTCAAAAAGTCAAATAAATTAATCAAATATTTCATATAATGTTGATAATATTAGATGTACTATACTGTGAATACAGAGTAAGCAAACATTCCTCTCTCTGTGCGTGGACATCATGTCCACTAGCATCCTGCTATCATAATAAAACATTGATAATACCACAAATTAATAACCTAAACTTGTACCTCCATCTCTCTCTCTCTCTCTCTCTCTCTCTCTCTCTCTCTCTCTCTCTCTCTCTCTCTCTGTGTGTGTGTGTGTGTGTGTGTTGTAGTCACCATGTCACAGGTCCAGCAGGCTATGGCATTGCTCATCTCAGCCTTCCACAAGTACTCTGGCAAGGAGGGCGACAAGACGACCCTGAGCAAGGGAGAACTCAAGGATCTGCTCAACGCTGAGCTTGGAGAGATCATGGGGGTGAGTGGATCCAATGAACAGTTCAGTTCAATCATGCTTTATTAACAGCACAACCAAATACAATACTGCTAAAGACAGACACTATTGAAATATTGAATTGCTTGGAACATCACAAACACATGACCCGCCTCATCCTATAGAATAACTTAATCTCTCACACCTTTATAAACAAATAACAACTGTGTGGATTCTAGTTTTAACTTCTGAAATCAAAGTCTCACCCATTACCTCTCTCTCTCTCTGATCATTATAACAGAAAAACACTGACCAGGCAAAGGTTGACAAGATCTTCAAAGATCTGGACGCTAACTCAGATGGCAGTGTGGACTTCCAGGAGTACGTCACACTGGTGGCCTGTCTGACCATGATGTGCAATGAGTTCTTCACCAAGAAGTGAAACAGCTCCCCCTGTCCACTCTCCACAGAACAGCAGCTCTTGCTCCATGTGTGAATTCATGATAAGATTAGCAAGATCCTCAATGCAGGTTCAGAGGGACAGAGATGCAGGTTTACACACATACGCAGAAAAAGGGTTGGGTTGATTATACACACCACACATAGACAGACATTTGAAGGACACAGACACTGACCTGTACACATACAGACATATAGGCTACTATCTCATGAGATGGAGAGGAAGATCTTTGGTTTGTTTAAAGTGAAAAATGAAATAAACCCTTTTAATATGTTTGGAAGAAAGCTGACTTATCATTTGTGCAGGTGTGTGTGTGTGTGTGTGTGTGTGTGTGTGTGTGTGTGTGTGTGTGTGTGTGTGTGTGTGTGTGTGTGTGTGTGTGCGTGTGCGTGTGCGCGTGCGCGTGTGCGTGTGTGTGTGTGTGTGTGTGTGTTTGTGCGTGTGCGTGTGCGTGTGTGTGTGTGTGTGTTTGTTTGTGCGTGTGTGATTGGCTGTGTATGTCCTAAATAGGATACAGCAAGCAACATGAATCAAACATGAACCTTTGTTTTCAGACACCTGGTGAAATAATGCAATATGTTGATTATGTCAAAGTAACCCAAAATCACACAATGAAATTAGGGCTTATGAGGCATACCCTATATTTGACTACTTAATTACGTCACAATATTATTATGTACTCCAGAGCCAGTAAGAATACAAGAAGTCAACTGTTACAGGTATAAAGCCGCCCTGCATAAACCGGAAATAAATAGATTAGCCAATCAGACACCTGGCTGCTGGATGGAATAAGGAAGTAATCCGCCTGGGGCGGCATGGTAGCCTAGTGGTTTGAGCGTTGGACTAGTAACCGGTAGGTTGCAAGTTCAAACCCCCGAGCTGACAGGGTACAAAGCTGTCGTTCTGCCCCTGAACAGGCAGTTAACCCACTGTTCCTAGGCCGTCATTGAAAATAAGAATTTGTTCTTAACTGACTTGACTAGTTAAATAAAGAAATAGGCTAATCCTAATCCACAGACAAAGGCCATTTTAATCGTAGATCTTCTCGGCAGGCTGGGCGCAACTGGCTGCGTCTGTGGGATTGATCCACCAAAGATTGGAGGATACCCAAAATCTATTTCTCCAATAGGAATCTCAGATCACGCTTGTGACAGCACACACATGGATCTGCCATTGACCTCAATACAACCACATGGTGATCTGTTCAACGACCCCTGTTCTGTAGTTGTCTCTGACTCTCTACCAGCTACAGGTAGTAACCGGCTTTTGCACAGAAGGCTGTAGTGAATGGAGGTGGATGGAAGCGCCTTTGATGTGGTTTAGATAATCTATTGTTTGCTTTTGGCTGTCTGGTGACATGTTCGGCAGTGTGAAGAAAATAATTTCTCTGTTTGAGACTCGACGGCAGCCTCGCCCCCTCTCTCTACCTCCTTCCCTCCATCCATCTCTCTCTCCATCTCTAACTCCTTCCCTTCCTCCATCTCTCCCTCCATCTCTACCTCCTTCCCTCCATTCATCTCGCCATCCAATCTCCAACTCCTCCCCTTCCTCCATCTTTCTTCATCTCTTCCCCAATCCCCTCCCTTCCTCCCTATCCCCTCTCTGTCCCCCTTAAAGGGACACTCATCTCCTTTCGCCTCCCTCTCCGGCTACCCTTCCTCCCTCTCCCCAGTTGTAGTTTTTCACAGTGAGAGAAAGAGAGAGAGTGAGATAGATAGGGAGAGAGAGGAAGCTGACAGTCTCGGTCCGTGCACACAAATATTCCCTGGCCTGTTTACCAACAAAAGGCAACCACCATGACTACCGTGACTCATTCATGACTCATACCACATGGATGTGGCCGGACATATATTGTTCACTAAGGCACATTGCAGGCAGGTATACACACAAACACACAATAATATATGCAATTTAGCAGCACGGAGCACAGACATACACACACACACACACACACACACACACACACACACACACACACACACACACACACACACACACACACACACACACACACACACACACACACACACACACACACACACGGTCCTGAGGTTGGCACCACACTGGTTGTAGAGGAACGTCTTCCCACAACACATCCCAAGTGTAGTGGATGTTTAGTAAACCATGTCCATTGACAGCAGTTAACAGTAATGTTACCATGTCATATTTTTCTACTGACGAAACCAAGACCAGTCTAGGATATCTGACTGTCAGTGCTAGTTGTCTGAGAAGGTTGTACAGGGTAACAGCCTGAACAGAGCAGCAGACCAGACTGGCTGTGTTTACAGCATTCCTGTGGTCAGCTGTGTTCCAGTCATACTCTTTTAGTTCATTGTAGTTCTATGCTGTGGTGGGTGGCAGTTTGATTATTTGCTTTCTGCTTGTTTCCCTTCTGTACAGTTACCATGGCTACCCTACCTGGGTTCTATCTTTGACAGGAAGGATCAATGTTTTCTGTTAGTAACATGTTGTTTTTGTTTTAATGGAACAGAAAGTGCCAGGGAAGCTCAGCTGAAATATGTGTTTTCAAATCATGGATAATTTCTCCACTTCATGGGTGGTACTGTACTACGGTATTCCACTACTGTTATGCTCCTGGCAGCCCAGAAGGGTCCCACACTGGAATTCAAATCCTCGCTGTTTCATGTTTAAACATCAACCAGTCTCAACCCCAAATCACATGAATGTCCTGAATGTGTGTGTGTTTCTGTGTGTCTGCTTGCATGTGTGTGTGTGTGTGTGTGTGTGTGTGTGTGTGTGTGTGTGTGTGTCCTAAAGCAATATCTCTTCTTCTTAGACACACACACAGACACACACACACACAGATAAATTATATTGCAGTGAGTCACCAACTTTGTTACACAATGACACAAACTTAACAGAGTTTATTCTCCTGACTCCATCCACTGCCCCCACCCCTCTCCCTCTCTCTCTCTCTCTCTCTGTCTCCCTTTTGCTCTCTGTCTCTCTCTCTCTCTCTCTCTCTCCCTCTCTATCTCTCTCAATTCAATTCAAGAGGGTTGTCTTCAAATTCTTTGTTGATCTGTGTAATCTGAGGGAAATATGTCTCTCTAATATGGTCATACATTTGGCAAGAGGTTAGAAAGTGCAGCTCAGTTTCCATCTCATTTTGTGGGCAGTGAGCACATAGCCTGTCTTCTCTTGAGAGCCATGTCTGCCTACAGCGGCCTTTCTCAATAGCAAGGCTATGCTCACTGAGTCTGTACATAGTCAAAGCTTTCCTTAAGTTTGGGTCAGTCACAGTGGTCAGGTATTCTGCCACTGCGTACTCTCTGTTTAGGGCCAAATAGCATTCTAGTTTGCTGTTTTTTTGTTAATTCTTTCCAATGTGTCAAGTAATTATCTTTTTTTTCTCATGATTTGGTTGGGTCTAATTTTGCTGCTGTCCTAGGGCTCTGTGGGGTCTGTTTGTGTTTGTGAACAGAGCCCCAGGACCAGCTTGCTTAGGGGACTCTTCTCCAGGTTCATCTCTCTGTAGGTGATGGCTTTGTTTTGGACGGTTTGGGAATCGCTTCCTTTTAGGTTGTTGTGGAATCTCTTTTCTGGATTTTGTTCATGAGTGGGTATCGGCCTAATTCTGCTCTGCATGCATTATTTGGTGTTCTACGTTGTACACAGAGGATAATTCTGCAGAATTCTGCATGCAGAGTATCAATTTGTTGTTTGTCCCATTTTGTGAAATCTTGGTTGGTGAGCGGACCCCAGACTTCACAACCATAAAGGGCAATGGGCTCTGTGACTGATTCATGTATTTTTAGCCAGATCCTAATTGGTATACTGAATATTATGTTCCTTTTGATGGCATAGAATGCCCTTCTTGCCTTGTCTCTCAGATCGTTCACAGCTTTGTGGAAGTTACCTGTGGCACTGATGTTTAGGCCAAGGTATGTATAGTTTTTTGTGTGCTTTAGGGCGATGGTGTCTAGATGGAATTTGTATTTGTGGTCCTGGCGACTGGACCTTTTTTGGAACACCATTATTTTGGTCTTACTGGGATTTACTGTCAGGACCCAGGTCTGGCAGAATCTGTGCAGAATATCTAGGTGATGCTGTAGGCCCTCCTTGGTTGGTGACAGAAGCACCAGATCATCAGCAAACAGTAGACATTTTACTTCAGATTCTAGAAGGGTGAGGCCGGGTGCTGCAGACCTTTCTAGTGCCCGCGCCAATTCGTTGATATACAGTGGGGAGAACAAGTATTTGATACACTGCCGATTTTGCAAGTTTTCCATGTAGAGATCTGTAATTTTTATCATAGGTACACTTCAACTGTGAGAGACAGAATCTAAAACAAAAATCCAATAAATCACATTGTATGATTTTTAAGTAATTAATTTGCATTTTGGAGAAGCTTGGCCAGTTTGGAGAAGTTTTGTCGGTTTGGAGAAGCTTGGCCAGATTGGAGAAGTTTTTCAGATTTGGAAAAGCTTGGCCAGTTTGGTGAAGTTTTTCCAGTTTGGAGAAGCTTGGCCAGTTTGGAGAAGACATTAGACATTAGACATATGCAGGGATTTCTCCTTTCTGTATGTTTTCTGTTGTTGTTTGGTTACTACGGTGATTTTTTTTTTTTACCTTTATTTTACTAGGCAAGTCAGTTAAGAACAAATTCTTATTTTCAATGACAGCCTAGGAACAGTGGGTTAACTGCCTGTTCAGGGGCAGAACGACAGATTTTGTACCTTGTCAGCTCGGGGATTTGAACTTGCAACCTTTCGGTTACTAGTCCAACGCTCTAACCACTAGGCTACCCTGCCGCCCCAGTCATGATACAGTCATGTGAAGTAATTACTAACTTTAGAAAATACATATGCCTAGTATAATTTGTTCAGTAACTAGTTCACATGAAGAAGAGAACAGAACATTGCAGTTTCCATTTCCATCAGATAAAGAGGGACAAGGAGAGGAAAGGGGAGGGGAGAGTGGGGTGTGGTAATCAATGTTTAAAACCAACAGCCCATCCTCTCTTCCTCACTCCCTCTCTCTCTCTTTCTCTGACTGTCCAACTCCTCGCACAACTTCGGTGAGTGAAAACTTAACCTAGTAAAACATGTACCTGAGTGCCTCGCTGATAAAATGCTTCAGTTTGTTTTAGCTGTGTGTGTCTCTGATATGTTAGATGTGCCAAATTATACATTCTCAATGGGGGGATTACAACATTTATTTGCAATTGTGTGTCGTTTAATGTTTTATACTTGACTGCAAAAGTATGAATGACTTCAGGGTGTGCTTTGCAACAGTTAGTAAGTGCCTGTCCACACTGTTTATGATCTTGAGCCAAGCTCTGCGGAGGGCGTAACTCTGTCTGCCTTTCCATTCAAACATGTGTGGGTGCTACTCAGAGCACTACGCAGTTTAAATGAAAGAATCTCTCTTCTCTTCCTCCACACCCCCCTCTCTCTCTTCCTCCCTCAATCCTTCCATAGTGCAGAACACTACCTCTTTCTATCCTCCACACCCCCCTCTCTCTCTCTCGCTCTCTCTTTCTTTCACTCTGTCCTTACCATAAACTCTCTCTCCCCTCGCTCTGACCATTCTGTGAGTAGAGTGTGTTTCTAGTTATCATATGGGCAGTCTGGGGGGGGGGTAAGAAGGTGTGTCTGATTAGATGCCTGCTGGTCCTGGGGCAGCTGACAGTGACTCAGAGAGAGATCAGTGGAGTCCACCACAGTGACTGAGGTTGTTCCTTACAACTGTAATGTTGTGCTTACCATGTTCATACTGTGTGGTTGCTTCAACGTCCTTATTTAACCGCACTTACTGCAAGTCACTCTGGAGAGGAGGGTCAGATAAATGAGGGATTTACATTACAGACGCTTCCTTAAACTCAAGAACTAGACTACGGGTAGGCAGAGCAAGAGAGAATAGAGAGAGCCACCTCCCTATATAGTGGTGAGATATGTGAAGGGACAGAGTGAAGAGACACACCTTAACCAAACTAGATAGAAAGAGGGTGGAGACAGGTGAGGGGTGGGGGAGGTGCTGGGATTTCTATGTTATCGTTTGCCTGAAATTACCAACGCGGCTTTCAGCCTGCCCACCAATGTCCTCCCATCTGTCTTTTTGTCTATGTGTCTGTCCCTCTCTCTCTCTCTCTCTCTCTCTATATATATATATAGATATATATACTTCTCTCTTTCTCTCCTTAAAATCCCCCAGAGTTAATGAGGGAGACATGCAAGGGTGTTGGCTAGAGCCATGTCTGTTTGTGTTTAAACAACTCAGCCCCCTCTTCTCTTCCTTTCTCCACTCCATATCCGCCTCTCTCTCTCTTTCCTCTCTCCGCCTCTCTCCCTTTCTAATTGCCTCTGTTGTGTTGCTCTCCATCTCTCCTCCCCTTCTCTTTCTCTTCCTCCCTTTGTGGTAGAGATGTAGAACTTGTTTGCAGTAGTGGGGTGTGGTGTGTGTGCAGTTAAGTCTTTGCTGCGTGTGCAACAACCGTTAATATTCTTTAAACCCTCTATTCAACCTGAACCTTATGTTTAAACATGATTAAACCAGTGCCAACATGACTATTTCCCAGACATTTATGGAATGGTGACCCGGATGTAAGATAAAAATAGATTTGATTTGGATTATTCAGTCAACAATAAGACATTTATCCCTTTAACTTAGTTTCTGGGATTTCACATTTCAAAAAGTCAAATAAATTAATCAAATATTTCACATAATGTTGATAATATTAGATGTACTATAGTGTGAATACAGAGTAAGCAAACATTCCTCTCTCTGTGCGTGGACATCATGTCCACTAGCATCCTGCTATCATAATAAAACATTGATAATACCGCAAATTAATAACCTAAACTTGTACCTCCATTCTCTCTCTCTCTCTCTCTCTCTCTCTCTCTCTCTCTCTCTCTCTCTCTCTCCCCCTCTCTCTCTCTCTCCCTCTCTCCCTCTCTCCCTCTCTCTCTCTCTCTCTCTCTCTCTCTCTCTCCCCTCTCTCTCCCCCCTCTCTCTCTCTCTCTCCCTCTCTCCCTCTCTCTCCCTCTCTCTCTCTCTGTGTTGTAGTCACCATGTCACAGGTCCAGCAGGCTATGGCATTGCTCATCTCAGCCTTCCACAAGTACTCTGGCAAGGAGGGCGACAAGACGACCCTGAGCAAGGGAGAACTCAAGGATCTGCTCAATGCTGAGCTTGGAGAGATCATGGGGGTGAGTGGATCCAATGAACAGTTCAGTTCAATCATGCTTTATTAACAGCACAACCAAATACAATACTGCTAAAGACAGACACTATTGAAATATTGAATTGCTTGGAACATCACAAACACATGACCCGCCTCATCCTATAGAATAACTTAATCTCTCACACCTTTATAAACAAATAACAACTGTGTGGATTCTAGTTTTAACTTCTGAAATCAAAGTCTCACCCATTACCTCTCTCTCTCTCTGATCATTATAACAGAAAAACACTGACCAGGCAAAGGTTGACAAGATCTTCAAAGATCTGGACGCTAACTCAGATGGCAGTGTGGACTTCCAGGAGTACGTCACACTGGTGGCCTGTCTGACCATGATGTGCAATGAGTTCTTCACCAAGAAGTGAAACAGCTCCCCCTGTCCACTCTCCACAGAACAGCAGCTCTTGCTCCATGTGTGAATTCATGATAAGATTAGCAAGATCCTCAATGCAGGTTCAGAGGGACAGAGATGCAGGTTTACACACATACGCAGAAAAAGGGTTGGGTTGATTATACACACCACACATAGACAGACATTTGAAGGATACAGACACTGACCTGTACACATACAGACATATAGGCTACTATCTCATGAGATGGAGAGGAAGATCTTTGGTTTGTTTAAAGTGAAAAATGAAATAAACTCTTTTAATATGTTTGGAAGAAAGCTGACTTATCATTTGTGCAGGTGTGTGTGTGTGTGTGTGTGTGTGTGTGTGTGTGTGTGTGTGTGTGTGTGTGTGTGTGTGTGTGTGTGTGTGTGTGTGTGTGTGTGTGTGTGTGTGTGTGTGTGTGTGTGTGTGTGTATGTGTGTGTGTGTGCGCATGTGCGTGTGTGTTTGTGCGTGTGTGTGTTTGTGCGTGTGTGTGCGTGTGCGTGTGTGTGTTTGTGCGTGTGTGTGTGTGTGTGTGTGTGTGTTTGTGCATGTGTGATTGGCTGTGTATGTCCTAAATAGGATACAGCAAGCAACATGAATCAAACATGAACCTTTGTTTTCAGACACCTGGTGAAATAATGCAATATGTTGATTATGTCAAAGTAACCCAAAATCACACAATGAAATTAGGGCTTATGAGGCATACCCTATATTTGACTACTTAATTACGTCACAATATTATTATCTACTCCAGAGCCAGTAAGAATACAGGAAGTCAACTGTTACTGTGAAGGTTCAATAGAGCCACATACTGTATAGAACCATCTCCAAGATGAAGCCTCCTACCCAGCAACATGAAACAACAAAGATAATATCCACATAATGATACTGCATCGCAGGTCTCCAAAGAGAACCATCTCCAAGATGAAGCCTCCTACCCAGCAACATGAAACAACAAAGATAATATCCAAATAATGATACTGTATCGTAGGTCTCCATAGAGAACCATCTCCAAGATGAATCCTCCTACCCAGCAACATGAAACAACAAAGATAATATCCAAATAATGATACTGTATCGCAGGTCTCCATATAGAACCTATTGGACAATACTGAAGATGAAAATTAAGATTAGCTGTAGTCCTGCAATCACCTAGTCTTAGATTAAATCTAAGACAAGGCTGCGTATGGAAGTTTGTACATGTCTATCACCAGACGATCATCGCCGCGGGTCAGAGCAGGAAGGAAGGGGAAAGTTACAGCGGCTACATGAACATAGTGTGTAAAGTAGCACGCAGTAGAAGGAAAGGTTGTTCAGGTCTCAGGAACAGGTGTCCTGAGAGTGTGTGGCTGTATGTTTCAAGTGTCTCAGAGTAGGAGTGCTGATTTAGGATCCGTTTTGCTTTTTTAGATCAATATGAATGATACTACTTGGACAGAGGGGGACCTGATCCAAGATCAGCACTCCTCCTCAGAGGCACGATACATACAGCCCCTGGACACGCAGCCACTCGGTTGAATCGAACACATCTCTATGATGCATTAGTCTTGATCAGGGTTGGGGCCAATTCCACTGACTTTCTAGTCTGAACTGAACTCCAGAGAACTTCCATGTCAAATTCAACTGATGAGAATTGAAATTGCCTGACACAACTCTGGTGTCAATAAAAATAACATTTAGGCCTACAGTAATCCAGGGTACTTGATATGTGAGTGTGAGACTAGAAGGTGGATGTTGTTGTGCTCCAGTCCAGTGCAGGGAGCCGGAGCAGAGGAGACCGACAGGGCCGAGTGAGGCCAGGAAAGAGTGAGGCTGTTCTGAGCTGAGCTCTTGGCTGTTCTCTCATCCATCAAGGTTTCGGCCAGAACATCTGAGCAGAACCCCCAGTGGGTTCTCATTACTGTTTGTGTGTTCATTTTACAAAGTAGGTTGATTGAGAACACATTGTATTTCATTTGGCACCTATTCCTTCTAGGCCTTCACCGGTTCTTGTGATGATTGAAAAGACAGGGGGCACTCAGGGACATTCACCATCAGACCATAGGAGCTTGTGTTGGGATTCAATACTCTTCACAATCAACAACATACACAGATAGATTGGCTAAACACATACGTCTGAGACATGTGACCATCAGTTTTATTCATTTATTAATGTGGTCTGTCCAGAGGAAGGAGGACGAAGGCAGTGGACATATTTTTATGGATGTCAATACTTGTCGTACTGGGAAACTAATTAGCATACGCTCAGTGGCAGTGGGCAGGGAAGGAATGCCACAAACGTTGCCATTGGCTGAGGCAGTGAGTAGGCGGAGGTTGGAATGAGAGGGTTCCTGTAAGAGCCTATCAGAGTGCCAGACAGTGGGGTGTGCGTGGGGGAGAAGTAAAACAGTCTCTCATCATGTGAGAGCTCAAAGACAGACACACACACATGCTCCTCACCATGGAAACGCTTCTCACCTCTGGGTTGTTGTGGAAACACTCCTCACCTGGACAGTAGACTCCGCCCTGCATTAACCGGAATTATATAGTTTAGCCAATCAGACACCTGGCGGCTGGATGGAATAAGGAAGTAATCTGCATAGGCTAATCCTAATCCACAGACAAAGGCAATTTTAATCTGAGGTCTTCTCGGCAGGCTGGGCTCGTCGGGCTGGACCTGTAGGATTGATCCAGCAAAGATTGGAGGATACCCAAAATCTTTTTCTCCAATACGAATCCCAGATCACGCTTGTGACAGCACGCACATGGATCTAATCTTCCTCTCTCCCGTTGACCTCAATACAACTACATGGTGATCTCTTCAACTACCCCTGTTCTGTAGTTGTTCATGGAAGTAATTGTTGGATGTGCCTCTAAGTTTAAACCCTCTCTGACTCTCTACCAACTACAGGTAGTAACCGGCTTTTGCACAGAAGGCTGTAGTGAATGGAGGTGGATGGAAGCGCCTTTGATGTGGTTTAGATAATCTATTGTTTGCTTTTGGCTGTCTGGTGACATGTTCGGCAGTGTGAAGAAAATCATCTCTCTGTTTGAGACTCAACGGCAGCCTCGCCCCCTCTCTCTACCTCCTTCCCTCCATCCATCTCTCTCTCCATCTCTAACTCCTTCCCTCCCTCCATCTCTCCCTCCTTCCCTCTCTCCATCTCTCCCTCCATCTCTAACTCATTCTCTTCCTGCATCTGTTTCTTCATCTCTTCCCCTATCCCTCCCTTCCTCCCTATCCCCTCTCAGGTCCAGTAAAAAAGCCCCCCAGTCCCCCTTAAAGAGACACTCCTCTCCTTCTGCCACCCTTTCCAGCTGCCCTTCCTCCTTCTCCGGCTGCCCTTCCTCCCTCTACCCTCAGACCAAACCCAGACCCCCCCTTAACCCCCCACCTGTCCACCAACCACTACAACTTCCTGCTAGATGGAGAGTAGGAGAAGAAGGAAGGGAGGGAGTGAGTGATACGGGTTGGGGTCATGGAGGGCTGAGAGGTCGTGGGGGGGTCAGGGTTAGGAACTCATGGCCGAGCGGATGGCAGGAGCTTCAGATAAGAAACCAAACATCCGTCACCATGGAGATTCCACAACACTTTTGGACCGCAACTAAACCTCAACTCCAGACCACTACTCAACCCCAACCTCAACCCCAGACCACTATTCAACCCCAGACCACTACTCAACCTGAACATCAACCGCAGACCACTACTAAACTCCAGACCACTACTCAACCTCAAACTCAACCCCAGACCACTACAAAACCAAATCCTCAACCGCTGACCACTGTTCAACCCCAACCTCAACCCCAGACCACTACCCAACCCCAACCTCAACCGCAGACCACTATTCAACCCCAACGTCAACCCCAGACCACTGTTCAACCCCAACCTCAACCCCAGACCACTACTCAACCCCAGACCACTACTCAACCCCAACCTCAACCGCAGACCACTATTCAACCCCAACGTCAACCCCAGACCACTGTTCAACCCCAACCTCAACCCCAGACCACTGTTCAACCCCAACCTCAACCCCAGACCACTACTCAACCCCAGACCACTACTCAACCTGAACATCAACCGCAGACCACATCTAAACTCCAGACCACTACTCAACCCCAACCTCAACCCCAGACCTCTACTCAACCCCAGACCACTCCTCAACCCGAACATCAACCCCAGACTATTTCTAAGTCTCAACCTCAACCCCAGACCACTACTCAACCCCAACCTCAACACCAGACCCTGGCCCCGCTCCCATCCTGGTCGCTGTGTCTGAAGGGTACACCTTCTGTCCGGAATGCTGAGGCAGCCCTGCTGCTCTTCTGCCACAGGTAACCATGGAAATGGCCTGGCCATTTATTGTCGGGAGGTGACTGTGTTCAGGAATAGACATCAATGTGAACCATGTGCACTAAGACACAATCTCCTTTGTTTTTGTTGATGTTGTTGCAGTGGCTCCAGTAGCAGTAAGATTGCAATTGACAACAAGATTGAGCAAGCCATGGTAGGACAGTGTGTTTATGGTTATAGTGTCTGTAATTTGTTGTATCAAAGGACCTGGTGAAGACCCATCTGTTGCTGGAAGAATTGTGACATATTTGATGATATGCTATAATGATATGTTGTATATTGCTGTAGGACCTGGTGAAGAGCCACCTGATGCTGGCTGTGAGAGAGGAGGAGGAGCTACTGAGGAAGCGGATCAACCAGCTGTCAGAGAGGAACGCCCAGCTGGAGAGAGAGAACTACATACTGAGAGCACTGAGAGACAGACAGACACTAACGCACTCATCCACGCACACACTCACACAAACATACACAAAGAGAAGTTAACAGTATTAGTACATGCCTTTCATTTTCTATTTAAAGGGGTGTTTTGATTAGTCCTGTAAAACGTGTATTTATATTTAACCTTTATGTACCCAGGCGAGTCAAGAACATATTCTTATTTACAATGACAGCCAAGCTATGATGATGATGATGTAGTCTCGTGTAATGATGATGCTGTAGTTATGAAGAGGCCTGGTTGCCAGTCTCTATAACGTACAATTTCTTATTATATTCCATGTCGTGTGCCAATGGCAGTTAATGAGTGGAATGTTAGCTAAACGGAGACTGGTAACCAGGCTAATGAAGAGGGGTTCTGAAAGAGAAAGTGTGGTGTGCACATTCTGTAATTCTGCAAAAAAAATATGAGTCAAATAAATAACTGTTACTAAAGAAGAGTTTGACTTGTGCTCGAGAGTCCACGATTTACACAAGCACACGCAACGTAACATGCACGCCAAGGGGCGCCATTGTATAATTTCCTACTAACGAAGAAACCGGAAGTGTGATTGTTTTGTTCTGTAGAGGGTGTTATGGCGGCGCCAGTGGAGGGAATTTCAAAAGTGAGCAGATCCTGCTAAATAGAGTCAATCTAACCTCATGTATTAACAGTGACAACTACAAGAAACGCGTGAGCTGTCATTCGGGACGCTTCCTCATAACAGTAAGCGGAGAATAAACGACATGATTAAATTTGCATAGCTTTAGTTAACGTTAGCTAGCTAATTAGCCACACAAACCCTATAACGTTAGCTGGCTAGTAGTACAACAAGTAAAGTTAGCTGGCTAACTGACTGGTGAACTTTCTAGAATGTCTGCTGTCGTCGTTAGCTAGCTAGCTGGCTGTGTGCTGAAAGCTCCCACTGAGTGGAATCTAGCTAGAGATCTAACGTTAGCTAGATAACGTCACATCTGGTTTGAAGTGTAAAGTTAATGTTATTCAACCTACACTACAGATCCAACAATGGTAAGGGACTGAGTTGGGCATAGGACTCAATATGTTCAGTTTGCTCCATCAGAAAGGTTAGGTTAGCGGGTGTTAGGCAAAGTGTAACTGCCATTCAGAACCATACAAAATATTTTGCCTTGTATCTTACCTAACATCAGTAACAGAGCCGTCGCCCAAAGATAAAGACTCAGACTGGTGACCTAAGATGACCAGAGTAGGTCCCCTGCAGCAGCGTCCTCTAGCAGGGTGCAATGACCCAGACATCCGACTGGTCCCAATGCCTGCCCCGGTGCCCCTGGTCCCCGCTAGCCTCCTGCGGTGCCCGGAACTGGACCTGTCTCTCCCCCTCAGCCCAGACCCGCCACGACCCAACCCAGCTAGCCTGCTGAGAGGACGCAGCCACCGGCAGGTCAGTCTGACACATATATACACACACACACACACTGACGGATAGTCACAGATGGTGCTTTTCTCAGTTGTCAAGACAGCTGTAGAAATGATGAGAGATCTGTGTGTGTCGGTCTGTATTTTTGGAGAGACATCACTGAAGTGTGTGACCCTGACTCTACAGGTGCGATTTGCCTCCGAGGAGCCTGTGGTTGTCACGGTGATAGCAGAGCCTAGCAAAGACCCTCCACCTTGGCAATGCCCTGGACACTCCAGCAGTTACTCAAAGGGGAAAAGACTCCATGGTAACTAACCCTCCTGGTCTAGAGTCTGATGTACTCATGTTCCCCTGCACAGGAGTTGCATGCATCAACCAATGGTTGTGTGCCACGTCATGGACTGTGCCGTCGCACCAGATTGCTATAACGTGATGTGGTTAGGTTGATACATGAAATACCTATCCAGGTGTTATAAGATCTGGCATGAGTCAGCAATGTCTGAGCAGAGGACTGGTCAATATCTCTTCCTGTATTCCTCACATAGGTGGAGATCTGTGTTGGAGGGCAAGGTCAGCAACCAATGAGGAGGCTCCGTGTGAGGAGAGGGGTGGCAGCCTCCCTGAAGGGGCGGAGTTAAATACTACTCTGGCTCTGAGGGCTGAGCTAGATAACGTGGCAGGGGCAGAGTTTAACTCCCAGAAGGCTGTGCAGGAGCAACTACAGAAGTCAGACAGAACCAAGAACAGCATCAGCGCCCGGGCTACAGAGGGTAGCACACAGAAACACACACATGCAGACATAAACACACACACACAGAAACACACACATACAGACATAAACACACACACACACACACACAGAAACATACACATGCAGACATAAACACACACACACACAGAAACATACACATGCAGACAGAAACACACACAGAAACACACACATGCAGACATAAACACACACCACACACTAACTGAGTGTATGTCCTGTCTTTGTCTATAGGGGTGAACGTCCCTCCATCCCAGCACCTCTACAGGGCATTGGTCAGTGTGAATGTGGAGGAGGAGGAGCTTATCAGCCAGGCTCTACGTGACAGGCTTCAGCTGGTCTCGACCACATGCAGCCATGGCAACAAGGCAAGTCCCTCTCACGGACCCCATCTGATTACATTTACGTGTGTGTGTAAGTAATATGTAAATAAAGGTGTGTGTACAGTGAAAGCACTCATGACCTGCAACTAGTCCATAACTGTATTTGTAATCCGTGTGTGTGTGAGCAGAAAGAGGACAGTCCTGACCTGCAGGTTTTCTTCAGGGGGGATCTGCTGAGAGAGAAGCCCCTCCTACCAGGGGAGGAGATTACCATCCCACGGCCCCAGCCCATCCCACGCCCCGCAGACACAACCTTCGACCTCTACCACAGACACACATGCTGGGAGGCTGGACCCTGACACACACACACTTACTCTGAACCTCTAGACTGAAAGGTCCTGTCCCAAAACTGAAGAAGAGCATTATCCCTTCTTTCCCTCCCTACCTCATGTCATTCTCAGATATAAATATTATATTTTAAACTAATTGAAGATATTAAAGGAATGAACCTGTATCATGTTGTTGAGCGATCTTTACTGCTTGCGTGTGTACTTGAGCCTTCGTTTCGTTTGTGCTTGCTTGCATGCGTGTACAAGTTGTGGGTGTTGGAGAGCGAGGGAGGAGGTAGAGGTGGTAGGGGGATGAAGAGGTGAGGGAGAGATTGTCCAGGGATCGAAGACTGCTGCGAGGTGAGTACACAGCTTCAATTCACACTGCTGGGTGTGTACTGTTTGTAACGGGGGTATAGAGAGCAATAGTAATTGTGTCTCTTGTAGACACTAACGGAAACTAACTGCCATGGCTTGTTGGCCAAAGCCTATGGGGACATGTATGGGTTTTTTGGAGGGTTTGAGGATAAATGCCAAAGCATTTATGTAATCAAAACAAGCACAAAGGCATTATCAAATCAAAGTTTGCTTGTCACGTGCGCCGAATACAACAGGTGTAAACCTTACAGTGAAATGCTTACTTACCGGCCCTAAATAGGTATTAGGTGAACAATAGATAAGTAAAGAAATATTTTTTTAAACAACAGTAAAACGACATTGAAATAAAAGTAGCGAGGCTAAATACAGTAGCGAGGCTATAACTCAGACATGTAATGTTAACTGACTGATATTCTATGTATAAGATCTAAGCCTGTGTTAACCTCAGACCTTATTTTCTGCATTTATCCCAAAACGCTATTCTTTCCCCATTTAATTTCCCCAATAGGAATGGCTGAACGAACCAGAGGTTAGAGTGTGTTTACTATGTAGTGTTGGTGTGTGTAACACATTGGTGTAACAGGGAGTTTTGTGTTGGTGTGTGATTGATAACATTGAGCAAGTCCTTTCCCTACCACAGGATAACATGTTTGTGTTTCAGTGGTGGTAACAATTCTGTAATTTTGTGAAAATGGTACTCCATCTCCCAGATTAACTCAATTGACATGGAATTGAGCCCAGATCTCCTAGATGTGTTGTGTTTTACATCTCCTAGATGTGTTTGTGTTTTACATCTCCTAGATGTGTTTGTGTTTTACATCTCCTAGATGTGTTGTTTTACATCTCCTAGATGTGTTGTGTTTTACATCTCCTAGATGGTTTGTGTTTTACACCTCCTAGATGTGTTGTGTTTTACACCTCCTAGATGTGTTGTGTTTTACACCTCCTAGATGTGTTGTGTTTTACACCTCCTAGATGTGTTTTACACCTCCTAGATGTGTTTTACACCTCCTAGATGTGTTGTGTTTTACACCTCCTAGATGTGTTGTGTTTTACACCTCCTAGATGTGTTGTGTTTTACACCTCCTAGATGTGTTGTGTTTTACACCTCCTAGATGTGTTGTGTTTTACACCTCCTAGATGTGGTTGTGTTTTACATCTCCTAGATGTGGTTGTGTTTTACACCTCCTAGATGTGTTGTGTTTTACACCTCCTAGATGTGGTTGTGTTTTACACCTCCTAGATGTGTTGTGTTTTACACCTCCTAGATGTGGTTGTGTTTTACACCTCCTAGATGTGGTTGTGTTTTACACCTCCTAGATGTGTTGTGTTTTACACCTCCTAGATGTGGTTGTGTTTTACACCTCCTAGATGTGGTTGTGTTTTACACCTCCTAGATGTGGTTGTGTTTTACACCTCCTAGATGTGGTTGTGTTTTACACCTCCTAGATGTGTTGTGTTTTACACCTCCTAGATGTGGTTGTGTTTTACACCTCCTAGATGTGGTTGTGTTTTACACCTCCTAGATGTGTTGTGTTTTACACCTCCTAGATGTGGTTGTGTTTTACACCTCCTAGATGTGGTTGTGTTTTACACCTCCTAGATGTGGTTGTGTTTTACACCTCCTAGATGTGGTTGTGTTTTACACCTCCTAGATGTGTTGTGTTTTACACCTCCTAGATGTGGTTGTGTTTTACACCTCCTAGATGTGGTTGTGTTTTACACCTCCTAGATGTGGTTGTGTTTTACACCTCCTAGATGTGTTGTGTTTTACACCTCCTAGATGTGGTTGTGTTTTACACCTCCTAGATGTGGTTGTGTTTTACACCTCCTAGATGTGTTGTGTTTTACACCTCCTAGATGTGGTTGTGTTTTACACCTCCTAGATGTGTTGTGTTTTACACCTCCTAGATGTGGTTGTGTTTTACACCTCCTAGATGTGGTTGTGTTTTACACCTCCTAGATGTGTGGTTCAGGATCATCTCCAGTTAGAATCCATCAGCCTACGTCACCCTGTGCTGTAACCTGGGTGATTATAGACCATCCACACTCTCTCTCTCACACACACACACACAGGCACGCTTGTACCATCTCAGCTCACCTCTCTCTCTCACGCACACACCCCAGTCTCTGAGACCCGGGCATCTCTCTCTGACCATGGACGTGTCAACGCTGGGCAGTGGGAGCAGCTGTTCAGAGGATTGTGTGCTAGGGTCTGGCTGTCTGGAGGACTGTGGGAACCAGAGTGACCAGACTGAATGGGAGGACTTCAGTGGGGCTGAGCTGGTGTGTGTGACAGCCGTGTGTGTGCTGCTGCTGGCCCTGGGCATCGCAGGAAATATGTTAACCATCCTGGTAGTTTGGCTCCGGCCACACCTGAGAAGCACCACCTACCTCTACCTGAGTAGTATGGCCGTCTCCGACCTCCTCATACTGCTTCTGATGCCTTTAGATCTGTACTACAAGGTAAGGGGGAGTCTCTCTAGCTATGGAGGTTCCGGCCCTGGGGGTTAGATGATATAGTGTCTGAGCTGGGTTGTGTGTGTGTGTGTAACCTTTCTGTGTGTCCGTCCCTCTAGCTGTGGAGGTTCCGGCCCTGGGGGTTAGATGATATAGTGTCTGAGCTGGGTTGTGTGTGTGTGTAACCTATCTGTGTGTCCGTCCCTCTAGCTGTGGAGGTTCCGGCCCTGGGATCTGGGTGATGCAGTGTGTAAGCTGAGTGTGTTCATCAGTGAGAGTTGTACCTACTCCTCCATCCTCCACATCACCGCCCTTTCTCTGGAGCGCTACCTCGCTGTCTGTCGACCACTCACAGCCAAGACCCTGGTCACACGGACCCGCGTCCGTACTCTCATTGGCTGCCTGTGGGTTGTGGCCGTGATCAGCGCCGGGCCGGTGTTTGCTATGGTAGGGGTAGAGGAGCTGGGGGGAGTTGAGGGGGAGAGCGAGTGTCGCTGTACGGACTACGCCATCTCCTCAGGCCTGCTGGGGGCCATGATGTGGCTCTCCAACCTCTACTTCCTGGTGCCGCTGGGCATTCTGGGAGTTGTGTATGGTCTGATCGGCAGGAAGCTTTGGCTCCGCCCACAACGCAGCAGCCGAGACCGCGCCCAGCGACACACCATCAAGATGCTGGGTGAGGCTGTGAGAGAGTGTCTGTATTTTAAAGTTACTTTGATTTACTGGTTTGGGCCTCAGCAATACTACAGCTAAGCAGCCATTGTGAACCAACTATATCACACATACAGTAATAATGAGTTCTAATGTCAACTCTTTCTGTCGCTCCATCCCATATTCTCCTCTCTCTCTAGGGATGATCGTGCTGGCGTTTGTTCTGTGTTGGCTGCCGTTCCACGTTGGTCGGACGTTGTTCTCTGTGACTCTGGGCTCCAGCGCTGATATGTACTACATCTCTCAGTACTTTAACCTGGTCTCCTTTGTGTTGTTCTACCTCAGTGCTGCTGTCAACCCTATCCTCTACAACACCATGTCAGCACGCTACCGCCACGCTGTCCGCAGCCTGCTGCGCTCACACACACCCCGCTCCCACCACCCCCCACTCACCCCACAACACTCTACCACCACCCTGTAACTCACACACACCCCGCTCCCACCACCCCCCACTCACCCCACAACACTCTACCACCACCCTGTAACTCACACACACCCCGCTCCCACCACCCCCCACTCACCCCACATCACTCTACCACCACCCTGTAACTCACACACACCCCGCTCCCACCACCCCCCACTCACCCCACAACACTCTACCACCACCCTGTAACTCACACACACCCCGCTCCCACCACCCCACAACACTCTACCACCACCCTGTAACTCACACACACCCCGCTTCTGCCACCCCCCACTCACCCCACAACACTACCAGCACCCTGTAACTCACACACACCCCACTCCCACTCACCCCACAACACTGTACCACCCCTCTGTAACTCACACAGAAAACCTTGGAGATGGATGGAGGAATAAGAGTTTGTTTAGAGGCACATTGTCTTTAGTGAGACATACTGTCAGATTTATTGTATAATATTTGGTTCATATATATTTGCCATTTTGATGACTGTTGGTTCTAAACCCCTGAAGGTGTGTGTGTTCTCAGAGTGATGTGTAATAAACTGTAATTCCAGCCTTTTGTCTTTGTGGTACTTTAGCTCTGGTGTGTGTGTTTCTGTGTCACCATGGTGACTGGTGAGGGTAAGAATGGCCCCTGGGGAGTATTGGCGGGTTGAAAGATTGATTCGAGGGGGTTACTGGGATTATTGGTTAATGTGAGGGAGGGAGGGATGTAAGGTGTGTGTGTAGCAGTAGGAGGTTGCAGCCTTTGAGTTGACAGCGTGCTCAGAGTTCCACTCTGTCTCATCACAGACTGACTGATTTAGCAGACTTGACACCTGCAAGCCCACCCACCCCACTCTCTCACACAGCTCCTGGGAAGCTCTTGGGGGGCCCCCATTCTAGGAAATCAGTGGCATCAATTAACAAGGGAGACAAGGACACTAGGGGCTACTGCAAACCTCCAGGCTCAGATCTGAATATCACAGCAAAGTTTTTTTAAAGGCCCTTTTTTCACATCACAGTACAACATATTCAGTCCTCTACTGTGCATTTGAGTATTTTGTATTAATGTACATTTTTTAAGTTCATCTAAATAAAACATTTGACTGATAATAAACCCTGCACTCTTCATTTGATTCACTTTCTTTCATGACAGACTCGCTCAACCTGTCATGATGGAGAGAGAGAATGAAAGAATCTGAAATGTGTGTATATTGTGTGTATCTTGGGCTCTGTGTTTCAGAGTAGAGTTTCTATTCAGCCCATCCATCCCTCTCTACCTGCCTAGCACCATCATGGACACTTGTCTTCTAGCCTCTGCTATTCTTCCTGCTTCCATTCTACTATACCTCTCAGGAGGAGAGCTGATAGATGTGGTATCAGGCCAATGGAAATACATTGTCCCCCAGCAAAATGAGTTGACATTTAGGTTATTGCTTATGTGTATTTTACACTGTTGTGGTAAAAATCAGAACATAATACTTGTCTGGATGTCAAGCCCAACACATATCATCGTCACCAATCAACTGCACTGCAGTTAAAGAACAACTGACTACCACCACTGACTTCCGTCTGCTAACTACACTACCAGCTTATACGAACGGGAGTTGGCATTTAAGTCACTTTTTTTAAACCTGAAAAGGAACAACTTCTAAATGTTATACAGCGAAAACAACCAAATATATCCAAATCGGACATTAGTAGATCTGTAAAGGGCCTGTTACAGGACATCAATCATGACCAGTGGCGACCCATCATTCAGGGCAGGTAGGTCTAAGTTTTGAGCCCTACATTTTTTGCAAAACAAATGGGCGGGCTTGCCTGTTTTGCATGTTCTTTTGGCATTAATAGGTGTCACACATCAGTTTTGTAAACAACGTTAAAAATATATATATACATATAATTGAGTTAATAAAGCTGCACAAACAGGTAGCTCCAAAATGCAGGTGTTTCAGCCTAGCTCAGTCCTTTCTGTAGTGGTGGGGCGGGCCAGCAGAAAATAGAAGCATTGCACAGTGATTGGCTCAGTGTTCTGTCACTCATGGGGATACTGTCTCCCGCCTTTAGTAAGGTTAGACATCAATAATGTGAACCCCTTGGATGCTGCACAGAGTTACATTAGAAGTGCCCTTCCAAGAAGGCTCACGGTCATTGGCCACAGAAATCACGTCAAATCACGTAGCTTTGATTGGACTGATCATGTCAACATCTTACTTTCACAATCTTAGCTTGCAGTCATCATCATGAATCAAGTCTACTGGCAAATCCTTTTTAATCATTGTCATATGAAGAGAAATAATGAAGAGAAAATATAGACAAAACGTATCGGTGCTCATCGGTCATTGGACATAAACATTACACAACAATTTGAAGATCGCAAATTCAACAATGAGTGGTTTGTAAGGAATCGGTGACAGTGACTAACTGCAAGCATTGCAACTGGGAAGTCGGGAATAATACATTTTGAACGGTCATTCAACTCGGAATTGTAAATACAGCATTTTTCTCTTTGATGACAACATTTGCCCACTGTTCAAGCACATCCCCACAACGCTAATCCAAAAATGTCTTATGCTGCTTCATAAATGATGTAGGATGCCAGAGAGGTATGTATACTGTAGCTAAGAAAGTAATACTAGTATACATAAGTGTATGCTGTGTAGTAAGCTGTTAGTTGCCCATGTGCCTTACCTTAATAATTTGGTCTATTTTTTCACCAATGGATCATTGTAAACACATCGTTCGTGGCCGGTGTTATGGGTGTAAGATGGCACAGTGATGCCATCTGTTGGTAAATGTTCATTACTGCAACTCTTGTATTTTACCGGGGTGCTTGAGATACCCGGATGGGTTGTGATGAACTGAACAAGACTGGTTACTCGCATCAATGCCTCTGTCTCGTCATTTAACATTCAAACAGCCGGTGTGTGCTTGTTTGCAAACTTTTTGCGTATAGCTTGACAGTGCTCCTGATAGTAGTACACTGTAAGAACAGCCCATGTTCTGAATTCTGTCGCTGAACATTTCAAAAGTGCTGAACAAATAGGTATACTGACCACGTCCGTTCTAGCTCGCTCACCACGTCCGTCCTAGCTCAATGACCACGTCCGTTCTAGCTCGCTCACCACGTCCGTCCTAGCTCAATGACCACGTCCGTTCTAGCTCGCTCACCACATCCGTCCTAGCTCACTGACCACGTCCGTCCTAGCTCACTGACCACGTCCGTTCTAGCTCGCTCACCACGTCCGTCCTAGCTCACTGACCACGTCCGTCCTAGCTCGCTCACCACGTTCGTTCTAGCTCGCTCACCACGTCCGTCCTAGCTCACTCACCACGTCCGCTCTAGCTCGCTCACCACGTCCGCTCTAGCTCGCTCACCACGTCCGTTTTATCTCGCTCACCACGTCCGTCCTAGCTCACTCACCACGTCCGTTCTAGGTCGCTCACCACGTCCGTCCTAGCTCACTCACCACGTCCGTTCTAGCTCGCTCACCACGTCCGTTCTAGCTCGCTCACCACGTCCGTTCTAGCTCGCTCACCACGTCCGTCCTAGCTCACTCACCACGTCCGCTCTAGCTCGCTCACCACGTCCGTCCTAGCTCACTCACCACGTCCGTTCTAGCTCGCTCACGACGTCCGTCCTAGCTCACTCACCACGTCCGTTCTAGCTCACTCACCACGTCCGTTCTAGCTCGCTCACCACGTCCGTTCGAGCTCGCTCACCACGTCCGTCCTAGCTCGCTCATCCGTCCTAGCTCACTCACCACTTCTGTCCTAGCTCGCTCACCACGTCCGTCCTAGCTCGCTCATCCGTCCTAGCTCACTCACCACGTCCGTCCTAGCTCCGTCACCACGTCCATCCTAGCTCGCTCACCACGTCCGTCCTAGCTCGCTCACCACGTCCGTCCTAGCTCGCTCACCACGTCCGTCCTAGCTCGCTCACCACATCCGTCCTAGCTCGCTCACCACGTCCGTCCAACCTGCTCACCACGTCCGTCCTAGCTCGCTCATCCATCCTAGTTCGCTCACCACGTCCGTCCTAGCTCGCTCACTACGCCCGTTCTAGCTCGCTCACCACGTCCGTTCGAGCTCGCTCACCACGTCCGTCCTAGCTCGCTCATCCGTCCTAGCTCGCTCACCACTTCTGTCCTAGCTCGCTCACCACGTCCGTCCTAGCTCGCTCATCCGTCCTAGCTCACTCACCACGTCCGTCCTAGCTCCGTCACCACGTCCGTCCTAGCTCGCTCACCACGTCCGTCCTAGCTCGCTCACCACGTCCGTCCTAGCTCGCTCACCACGTCCGTCCTAGCTCGCTCACCACATCCGTCCTAGCTCGCTCACCACGTCCGTCCAACCTGCTCACCACGTCCGTCCTAGCTCGCTCATCCATCCTAGCTCGCTCACCACGTCCGTCCTAGCTCGCTCACCCCGTCCTAGCTCGCTCACCACGTCCGTCCTAGCTCGCTCACCCCGTCCTAGCTCGCTCACCACGTCCTTCCTAGCTCGCTCACCACGTCCATCCTAGCTCACTCACCACGTCCGTCCTAGCTCCGTCACTACGTCCGTCCTAGCTCACTCACCACGTCCGTCCTAGCTCACTCACCACATCCGTCCTAGCTCGCTCACCACGTCCGTCCTAGCTCGCTCACCACGTCCGTCCTAGCTCACTCACCACGTCCGTCCTAGCTCCGTCACTACGTCCGTCCTAGCTCACTCACCACGTCCGTCCTAGCTCACTCACCACATCCGTCCTAGCTCGCTCACCACGTCCGTCCTAGCTCGCTCACCACGTCCGTCCTAGCTCGCTCACCACGTCCGTCCTAGCTCGCTCACCACATCCGTCCTAGCTCGCTCACCACGTCCGTCCTAGCTCGCTCACCACGTCCGTCCTAGCTCGCTCACTACATCCGTCCTAGCTTGCTCATCCGTCCTAGCTCGCTCACCACGTCCGTCCTAGCTCGCTTACTACGTCCGTCCTAGCTCGATCACCACGTCCGTCCTAGCTCGCTCATCCGTCCTAGCTCGCTCATCCGTCCTAGCTCGCTCACCACGTCCGTCCTAGCTCGCTCACTACGTCCGTCCTAGCTCACTCACCACGTCCGTCCTAGCTCCGTCACTACGTCCGTCCTAGCTCACTCACCACGTCCGTCCTAGCTCACTCACCACATCCGTCCTAGCTCGCTCACCACGTCCGTCCTAGCTCGCTCACCACGTCCGTCCTAGCTCGCTCACCACGTCCGTCCTAGCTCGCTCACCACGTCCGTCCTAGCTCGCTCACCACGTCCGTCCTAGCTCGCTCACTACATCCGTCCTAGCTTGCTCATCCGTCCTAGCTCGCTCACCACGTCCGTCCTAGCTCGCTTACTACGTCCGTCCTAGCTCGCTCACCACGTCCGTCCTAGCTCGCTCACCACGTCCGTCCTAGCTCGCTCACCACGTCCGTCCTAGCTCGCTCACCACGTCCGTCCTAGCTCGCTCACTACATCCGTCCTAGCTTGCTCATCCGTCCTAGCTCGCTCACCACGTCCGTCCTAGCTCGCTTACTACGTCCGTCCTAGCTCGCTCACCACGTCCGTCCTAGCTCGCTCACCCCGTCCTAGCTCGCTCACCACGTCCTTCCTAGCTCGCTCACCACGTCCGTCCTAGCTCGCTCACCACGTCCGTCCTAGCTCGCTCACTACGTCCGTCCTAGCTCGCTCATCCGTCCTAGCTCGCTCACCACGTCCGTCCTAGCTCGCTCACTACGTCCGTCCTAGCTCGCTCACCACGTCCGTCCAAGCTCGCTCACCACGTCCGTCCTAGCTCGCTCACCACGTCCGTCCTAGCTCGCTCACCACGTCCGTCCTAGCTCGCTCACCACGTCCGTCCTAGCTCACTCACCACGTCCGTCCTAGCTCCGTCACTACGTCCGTCCTAGCTCACTCACCACGTCCGTCCTAGCTCGCTCACCACATCCGTCCTAGCTCGCTCACCACTTCCGTCCTAGCTCGCTCACCACGTCCGTCCTAGCTCGCTCACCACGTCCGTCCTAGCTCGCTCACCACGTCCGTCCTAGCTCGCTCACCACGTCCGTCCTAGCTCGCTCACTACATCCGTCCTAGCTTGCTCATCCGTCCTAGCTCGCTCACCACGTCCGTCCTAGCTCGCTTACTACGTCCGTCCTAGCTCGATCACCACGTCCGTCCTAGCTCGCTCATCCGTCCTAGCTCGCTCATCCGTCCTAGCTCGCTCACCACGTCCGTCCTAGCTCGCTCACTACGTCCGTCCTAGCTCGCTCACCACGTCCGTCCTAGCTCGCTCACCACGTCCGTCCTAGCTCGCTCACCACGTCCGTCCTAGCTCGCTCACCACGTCCGCCCTAGCTCGCTCACCACGTCCGCCCTAGCTCGCTCACCACGTCCGCCCTAGCTCGCTCACCACGTCCGCCCTAGCTCGCTCACCACGTCCGCCCTAGCTCGCTCACCACGTCCGCCCTAGCTCGCTCACCACGTCCGCCCTAGCTCGCTCACCACGTCCGCCCTAGCTCGCTCACCACGTCCTCCCTAGCTCGCTCACCACGTCCGCCCTAGCTCGCTCACCACGTCCGTCATAGCTCGCTCAAGTTACGGATTGCCTTATCCGCTTGTTTTCCCCTTATGCCATAGTTTGTACTGTACATCTCAATTGTCAGTAGAAACCACATCTGTTTAATAAGCAAGTCAGCAATATCAGTTATGCTTTTTTAAAGGCAGTAAATGAGGGGGATAGATCCCAATGAGAACACACACCTACACACATTCACACACAAGTCTTGCCATACATCAAGAATTACTGGAGTGACCACCCTCTTAGAATCTTACCTGTGAAGGCCCCAGTAACCTTGAAACTTCACAGCTACGTTTCAAGTGTTAATGTCACATGCTCAAGTACAGTGACATTACTTTCTTGCAAACTCAAAACCCAACAATGCAATAATCAATAACAATGTAATACCAGAAAAAACACATGAGAAATAAGACCACAATAAGTAAGTAATATTATATACAGGGTCAGTTTTATGGAGGTCAGAGTGATGGAGGTAGATATATATAGAGGTAAGGTGACAGGGATACTGGAGTGATGGAGGTAGATATGTATAGAGGTAAGGTGACAGGGATACTGGAGTGATGGAGGTAGATATGTATAGAGGTAAGGTGACAGGGATACTGGAGTGATGGAGGTAGATATGTATAGGGGTAAGGTGACAGGGATACTGGAGTGATGGAGGTAGATATGTATAGGGGTAAGGTGACAGGGATACTGGAGTGATGGAGGTAGATATGTATAGAGGTAAGGTGACAGGGATACTGGAGTGATGGAGGTAGATATGTACAGTGGGGCAAATAAAGTATTTAGTCAGCCACCAATTGTGCAAGTTCTTCCACTTAAAAAGATGAGAGAGGCCTGTAATTTTCATCATAGGTACACTTCAACTATGACAGACAAAATGAGAAAGAAAATCCAGAAAATCACATTGTAGGATTTTTAATGAATTTATTTGCAAATTATGGTGGAAAATAAGCTCTTGACCTGCTCCACTGCAGCCCCGTCCATGTGGATAGGTGCTCCACTGCAGCCCCGTCCATGTGGATAGGTGCTCCACTGCAGCCCCGTCCATGTGGATAGGTGCTCCACTCCAGCCCCGTCCATGTGGATAGGTGCTCCACTGCAGCCCCGTCCATGTGGATAGGTGCTCCACTGCAGCCCCGTCCATGTGGATAGGTGCTCCACTGCAGCCCCGTCCATGTGGATAGGTGCTCCACTGCAGCCCCGTCCATGTGGATAGGGGCTCCACTGCAGCCCCGTCCATGTGGATAGGGGCTCCACTGCAGCCCCGTCCATGTGGATAGGGGCTCCACTGCAGCCCCGTCCATGTGGATAGGGGCTCCACTGCAGCCCCGTCCATGTGGATAGGGGCTCCACTGCAGCCCCGTCCATGTGGATAGGTGCTCCACTGCAGCCCCGTCCATGTGGATAGGTGCTCCACTGCAGCCCCGTCCATGTGGATAGGGGCTCCACTGCAGCCCCGTACATGTGGATAGGTGCTCCACTGCAGCCCCGTCCATGTGGATAGGTGCTCCACTGCAGCCCCGTCGATGTGGATAGTGGCTCCACTGCAGCCCCGTCCATGTGGATAGGTGCTCCACTGCAGCCCCGTACATGCGGATAGGTGTTCCACTGCAGCCCCGTCCATGTGGATAGGTGTTCCACTGCAGCCCCGTCCATGTGGATAGGTGCTCCACTGCAGCCCCGTCCATGTGGATAGGTGCTCCACTGCAGCCCCGTCCATGTGGATTGGGGCTCCACTGCAGCCCCGTCCATGTGGATAGGTGCTCCACTGCAGCCCCGTCCATGTGGATAGGTGCTCCACTGCAGCCCCGTCCATGTGGATTGGGGCTCCACTGCAGCCCCGTCCATGTGGATAGGGGCTCCACTGCAGCCCCGTCCATGTGGATAGGGGCTCCACTGCAGCCCCGTCCATGTGGATAGGGGCTCCACTGCAGCCCCGTCCATGTGGATAGGGGCTCCACTGCAGCCCCGTCCTTGTGGATAGGTGCTCCACTGCAGCCCCGTACATGTGGATAGGGGCTCCACTGCAGCCCCGTCCATGTGGATAGGTGCTCCACTGCAGCCCCGTCCATGTGGATAGGTGCTCTACTGCAGCCCCGTCCATGTGGATAGGGGCTCCACTGCAGCCCCGTCCATGTGGATAGGGGCTCCACTGCAGCCCCGTCCATGTGGATAGGTGCTCCACTGCAGCCCCGTCCATGTGGATAGGTGCTCCACTGCAGCCCCGTCCATGTGGATAGGGGCTCCACTGCAGCCCCGTCCATGTGGATAGGTGCTCCACTGCAGCCCCGTCCATGTGGATAGGTGCTCCACTGCAGCCCCGTCCATGTGGATAGGTGCTCCACTGCAGCCCCGTCCATGTGGATAGGTGCTCCACTGCAGCCCCGTCCATGTGGATAGGTGCTCCACTGCAGCCCCGTCCATGTGGATAGGTGCTCCACTGCAGCCCCGTCCATGTGGATAGGGGCTCCACTGCAGCCCCGTCCATGTGGATAGGTGCTCCACTGCAGCCCCGTCCATGTGGATAGGTGCTCCACTGCAGCCCCGTCCATGTGGATAGGGGCTCCACTGCAGCCCCGTCCATGTGGATAGGTGCTCCACTGCGGCCCCGTCCATGTGGATAGGTGCTCCACTGCAGCCCCGTCCATGTGGATAGGGGCTCCACTGCAGCCCCGTCCATGTGGATAGGTGCTCCACTGCAGCCCCGTCCATGTGGATAGGGGCTCCACTGCAGCCCCGTTCATGTGGATAGGGGCTCCACTGCAGTCCTTTCGATGTGGATAGGGGCTCCACTGCAGCCCCGTTCATGTGGATAGGGGCTCCACTGCAGTCCTTTCGATGTGGATAGGGGCGTGCTCGCTCCCCCGTTTCCTGCAGTCTATGATCCGCATCTTGGTCTTACTGACGTTGAGGGAGAGATTGATTCTCCGGCACCACACTGCCAGGTCACTGACCTCCTCCCTTTAGGCTGACTCAGCGTCGCCGGTGATCAGGCCTACCACCGTCGTGTCGTCAGCAAACTTGAGGGTGTTGGAGTCGTGATTGGCCACGCAGTCGTGGATGAACAGGGAGTACAGGAGAGGACTAACCACACACCCCTGTGGGGCCCCAGTGTTGAGGGTCAGCGTGGCAGAGGTGATGTTGCCTATCCTCAGCATCTGGGGTCGGACGGTCAAGAAGTCCAGGATCCAGTTGCAGAGGGAGGTGTTCAGACCCAGGGTCCTAAGCTTGGTGATGAGCTTGGAAGGGACAATGGTGTTGAACACTGAGCTATAGTCAATGAACAGCATTCTCACATAGGTATTCCTCTTATCTAGTTGGGTGAGGTCAGTGTGGAGAGCAAATGGAGTTGGACTAGGGAAGAGTTCCCCAAATTTGGCCCGTGGGGAATTTTATTTGGCCCCCCCAAGTTTTCTGTGCCCAAATAAAAACGTTGGGGATTTTTAATTCTTGGACATAAAAGACGAGGAAATAAAAAACACAAGGAAATCTGCTCAAGTTATTTTAATTGAAGAAATCTGTTCCCAAGTATTCCCACGCATAATAGAGAGAAGATGTGATTGTATATAAATGTAAGCAAGGTTATTATTATTGAAATTATTGTTTTAGTCAAACATTATATCTATTTGGGCTTCTCACGGTCTTTGCATCTACAAATGATAAGTAATTATGTTCCGGCCCCCCGACCATCCACGCAAGAAAAAAATTAAACCTGTGGTTTGGGATGGTGGAGTTAATGTGTTCCATAATCAGCCTCTCAAAGCACTTCCTGGTTACAGAAGTGAGTGGTACAGGGGGGTAGTCATTGTGGCATGAAGCCTTAGAGCTCTTGGGGACAGGAATGATGGTGGTGGTCACCAGCTGTTTCTGTAACACCACAGTGTGATACTGCCTTTTGTTTGATTGATATTCAAACTGTTGATGAGGCATTAGAGTATATCCAAAAATTATACCATCTATTCCAGCTTCAGAAGTGTTTCACCTACTGCCTGTCTGACCTTTATTTGAAGTTTTCTTTTGTTAAACAAGCTTCAGTCTCTGTAATAACTATTGTATGTTCTCATTTACTATTCAGAAATTGTGACTCTCAGATGTTTAAATAATGACTTGGAAAAAAGATAATATGATTTTTTATGCCATGTGTGGATTTCCATTTGTTGATTAATTTATTATTTTACACATTTGGAATAAACCGATTCCATTAGGAATAAACCAATACCATTAGAATAAACAAATTATCTTAGCCATTTGTATCATGCCTTTGTTTAGGCTTCTAGATGTGGATGTTAAGCTGATTGTCAAGTATTTTATCATGTAGTTTCTTCAATAGCATTAAGAACAAAGTGGGGAATCAATGAAATCAGTATCAATCTCAGTGGGCTCGTTTGAGTGATGCAACCGACTGCAGAAAAGTTTAGTGAGGTTGGTGCTTCTGCAACAGCCGACAGTCAGACACTGATGTGGTTTCCCAACAGCAAGGCACAGTGCAGTGGCAGTGTTGCCATCGTTTATGTACTTACACTTTTTTTGTACTGTCTAAATAATTTCCAACCCACGTATCGCAAACTCACAAACTTTCAATGTATTGTATTATTTATTTTATATATTGCGCAGAATGGCTAATAAGAAGAAAAGATTAAGATGGCAAAAGAACACAGACACTGGACAGAGGAATTCTGCCTAGAAGGCCAGCATCCCGGAGTCGCCTCTTCACTGTTGAGACGAGTGTTTTGCAGGTTCTATTTAATGAAGCTGCCAGTTGAGGACTTGTGAGGCGTCTACTTCTCAAACTAGACACTCTAATGTACTTGACCTCTTGCTCGGTTGTGCAGTGGGGCCTCCCTCCTCTTTCTATTCTTGTTAGAGCTAGTTTGCGTTGTTAGTGTAACAGGTCCATGTAGCCATGCCTAAACACAGCTATATCAACACCCTTCTAGTGTAACAGGTCCATGTAGCCATGCCTAAACACAGCTATATCAACACCCTTCTAGTGTAACAGGTCCATGTTGCCATGTCTAAACACAGCTATATCAACACCCTTCTAGTGTAACAGGTCCATGTAGCCATGCCTAAACACAGCTATATCAACACCCTTCTAGTCAATGTAACAGGCCCATGTTGCCATGTCTAAACACAGCTATATCAACACCCTTCTATTGTAACAGGTCCATGTAGTCATGTCTAAACACAGCTATATCAACACCCTTCTAGTCAATGTAACAGGTCCATGTAGCCATGCCTAAACACAGCTATATCAACACCCTTCTGGTCAATGTAACAGGTCCATGTAGCCATGTCTAAACACAGCTCTATCAACACCCTTCTAGTGTAACAGGTCCATGTAGCCATGTCTAAACACAGCTATATCAACACCCTTCTAGTCAATGTAACAGGTCCATGTTGCCATGTCTAAACACAGCTATATCAACACCCTTCTAGTGTAACAGGTCCATGTAGCCATGCCTAAACACAGCTATATCAACACCCTTCTATTGTAACAGGTCCATGTAGCCATGTCTAAACACAGCTATATCAACACCCTTCTAGTGTAACAGGTCCATGTAGCCATGTCTAAACACAGCTATATCAACACCCTTCTAGTGTAACAGGTCCATGTAGCCATGTCTAAACACAGCTATATCAACACCCTTCTAGTGTAACAGGTCCATGTAGCCATGCCTAAACACAGCTATATCAACACCCTTCTAGTCAATGTAACAGGCCCATGTTGCCATGTCTAAACACAGCTATATCAACACCCTTCTATTGTAACAGGTCCATGTAGTCATGTCTAAACACAGCTATATCAACACCCTTCTTGTGTAACAGGTCCATGTAGCCATGCCTAAACACAGCTATATCAACACCCTTCTAGTGTAACAGGTCCATGTAGTCATGCCTAAACACAGCTATATCAACACCCTTCTAGTGTAACAGGTCCATGTAGCCATGCCTAAACACAGCTATATCAACACCCTTCTAGTGTAACAGGTCCATGTAGTCATGCCTAAACACAGCTATATCAACACCCTTCTAGTGTAACAGGTCCATGTAGCCATGCCTAAACACAGCTATATCAACACCCTTCTAGTGTAACAGGTCCATGTAGCCATGCCTAAACACAGCTATATCAACACCCTTCTAGTCAATGTAACAGGTCCATGTAGCCATGCCTAAACACAGCTATATCAACACCCTTCTAGTGTAACAGGTCCATGTAGCCATGCCTAAACACAGCTATATCAACACCCTTCTAGTGTAACAGGTCCATGTAGCCATGCCTAAACACAGCTATATCAACACCCTTCTATTGTAACAGGTCCATGTAGCCATGCCTAAACACAGCTATATCAACACCCTTCTAGTGTAACAGGTCCATGTAGCCATGCCTAAACACAGCTATATCAACACCCTTCTAGTGTAACAGGTCCATGTAGCCATGCCTAAACACAGCTATATCAACACCCTTCTAGTGTAACAGGTCCATGTAGCCATGCCTAAACACAGCTATATCAACACCCTTCTAGTGTAACAGGTCCATGTAGACATGCCTAAACACAGCTATATCAACACCCTTCTAGTGTAACAGGTCCATGTAGCCATGCCTAAACACAGCTATATCAACACCCTTCTAGTGTAACAGGTCCATGTAGCCACCACACCACTCTCCTCCAGGTCTCACTCTGTTTGGACTTGACACCACTCTCCTCCAGGTCTCACTCTGTTTGCACTTGACACCACTCTCCTCCAGGTCTCACTCTGTTTGCACTTGACACCACTCTCCTCCAGGTCTCACTCTGTTTGCACTTGACACCAATCTTCTTCGACACCCCATGTCCATTTTTACCACCATCATCCTCAAATCCAACCTCTGCTTTCCTCATTTTCTTCAACCACTTCCTCCTCTTTTTCTCCCCTCCATTATTCCTCAGAAATCCACCTTTGTGTCTAAAACATGTGAATACCAATTCATGTAAAACCCACAATAGCAAAGAGGACTAAATAAGATTACATAACCTTGCCTACTGGCTATACTAATGATCTGCTGTCCAGAGCGTAACAGCAATCGATGTGTTCTCGCAATAAATTCAATTGAAAGAAAGTCATGCTTCTTGCTTAGCCAGTACCATTTCCTCCCGATTCGGCCCATACGAGACCTCTGCCTTGCTAGCACACATGACTGCCCTCTTGAAGCATCTTACCAGTCAGCTCCACGTGACAAGCTAGCCAGTCACTGGCGAAAGTGGAGACACCTCAAGCTGAGGAGTAAGTTTCACACATCCCCATGTGTTACATAAACTCACTGTTGACTCAAGATATACTAATCAGTCAGTCTCTGAAACTTCTCAAAAAGCCAGCCCAAAATAATACAGTTAGCTAGGGTAGCTACAAGTCAAGTTGGCTATTTGAAGTAGATTACTCGCCCACAAACACAAACAAGCATTATCAAGAATTCCTAGCTTTACCATCTAACTTAGTTAGCTAGTTATAACTAGTGAGCTAGACTGTTGGTTTATAAAAGTCAAAGAAGGCTTAATTTGTCTTTATCAATTTCTCATGCATTTAAATGGATAGACAAATAAACCACTAATGTAGCCATCTAGCTTCTTACCTTTGCCTTGTTTCGGCAGTCTAGTCCAGATCATCATAGCCCTGGTGAGTAATGCTAAACTTGAGACAGGCATTTGTAGTTCTGTATGATAGCCACAAATAGCAGCTAATTTGCAATTCATTTTTGGGGGGGTAAATACCGGCAATTATATTTATAAAAGTCACCTTGTTCAAGAGAGATTTACACAGTTATCAAAACGTCCCGCCATGGTAAGTCTACATGAAACACAGACCTTATTTGAAGTGTTCCTAAAATCCCCTATAAGAAGAATGTATGGTAAAACAACTATTGGAACCATCTCTGTGTTTGACTGCTAGGTTTTATGGGTATTATGATTCATACGATGGTACTCTATCGCCACATTCACATGCTAGATGGAACTAGGAAATGTTGAAATTTCCAACTTGCTGATTTGTTGAACTCGGCAAGTGTATAACTACAACCAGTTAGCAAGTCGGACATTTCAGAGTTTCCTAGTTCGGACAAGGACATAAAAGCGGCATATGCAACATACTTTGGAAGGCGTGACCCTATGGTGTCAATATCATGCCAAATGTATTCGTGAACTCACAGCATACATTTTGTATTTAAGTATCATGATCTGTACAAATAAGTACCAATCCACAAATGTAAATCACCAAAACAAATGTAAATCACTTTCCACAAATCTAAATCACTTTCCACAAATCTAAATCCCTTTACACAAATGTAAATCACTATCCACAAATGCAGTTTACTATCACAAACAAAAAAAGTTCCCACGCGTGTAAAAACTAAAGTTCTCACATGTAGAAAGAGATGTGTAGTCGTAGAAAAAAGGTTCTTAAGCATAAAAGGTGATTTGACGCCATAGAAAAAAGTTATCACAAGTAGAAAGTGATGTGTCGTCGTAGAAAAAAGGTTTGTACCCATAGAAAGTGATTTCTATAAATCGCTGGCAGCCTCTCGCTTGGCCATGTTGATGCCTGCCTTTCAACGCTGCAGAAATTATAGTATGGTAACCATAATATGTTAACCATATGTGTAGCCATAGTATTGTCATGCCCTAAAACGGCCCTCCTCTGAGACTATCACAGTGCAGGTGCATTTATACGGAGACTTGATTACACACAGGTGGATTGTATTTATCATCATTAGTCATTTAGGTCAACATTGGATCATTCAGAGATCCTCACTGAACTGGAGAGAGTTTGCTGCACTGAAAGTAAAGGGGCTGAATAATTTTGCACGCCCAATTTTTCAGTTTTTGATTTGTTAAAAAAGTTTGAAATATCCAATAAATGTCGTTCCACTTCATGATGGTGTCCCACTTGTTGTTGATTCTTCACCAAAAAATACAGTTTTATATCTTTATGTTTGAAGCCTGAAATGTGGCAAAAGGTCGCAAAGTTCAAGGGGGCCGAATACTTTCGCAAGGCACTGTACCTACTGGAGCCGTACCTACTGGAGCGCGTGCTACGCGTGGGTGTTGTTATGGTGACCAGAGAGATATACCTACTGGAGCGTGTGCTACGGGTGGGTGTTGTTATGGTGACCAGTGAGATATACCTACTGGAGCGCGTGCTACGGGTGGGTGTTGTTATGGTGACCAGTGAGATATACCTACTGGAGCGCGTGCTACGGGTGGGTGTTGTTATGGGGACCAGTGACATATACCTGCTGGAGCGCGTGCTACGGATGGGTGTTGTTATGGTGACCAGTGAGATATACCTGCTGGAGCGCGTGCTACGGGTGGGTGTTGCTATCTGAACCAGTGAGATATACCTGCTGGAGCGCGTGCTACGGGTGGGTGTTGTCATGGTGACCAGTGACATATACCTGCTGGAGCGCGTGCTACGGGTGGGTGTTGTTATGGTGACCAGTGATATATACCTGCTGGAGCGCGTGCTACGGGTGGGTGTTGTTATCTGACCAGTGAGATATAACTACTGGAGCGCGTGCTACAGGTTGGTGTTGTTATGGTGACCAGTGAGATATACCTACTGGAGCGCGTGCTACGGGTGGGTGTTGTTATGGTGACCAGTGAGATATACCTACTGGAGCGCGTGCTACTGGTGGGTGTTGTTATGGTGACCAGTGAGATATACCTGCTGGAGCGCGTCCTACGGGTGGGTGTTGTTATGGTGACCAGTGAGATATACCTGCTGGAGTGCGTGCTACTTGTGGGTGTTGCTATCAGACCAGTGAGATATACCTGCTGGAGCGCGTGCTACGGGTGGGTGTTGCTATCTGACCAGTGAGATATACCTGCTGGAGCGCGTGCTACGGGTGGGTGTTGTTATGGTGACCAGTGAGATATACCTACTGGAGCGCGTGCTACGGGTGGGTGTTGTTATGGTGACCAGTGAGATATACCTACTGGAGCGCGTGCTACGGGTGGGTGTTGTTATGGTGACCAGTGAGATATACCTACTGGAGCGCGTGCTACGGCTGGGTGTTGTTATCTGATCAGTGAGATATACCTACTGGAGCGCGTGCTACAGGTGGGTGTTGTTATGGTGACCAGTGAGATATACCTACTGGAGCGCGTGCCACGGGTGGGTGTTGTTATGGTGACCAGTGAGATATACCTGTTGGAGCGTAAATGTCGTTCCACTTCATGATTGTGTCCCACTTGTTGTTGATTCTTCACAAAAAAATACAGTTTTATATATTTATGTTTGAAGCCTGAAATGTGGCAAAAGGTCGCAAAGTTCAAGCGGGCCGAATACTTTCGCAAGGCACTGTATATATATCAATGATGTCGCTCTTGCTGCTGGTGATTCTCTGATCTACCTCTACACAGACGACACCATTCTGTATACATCTGGCCCTTCTTTGGACACTGTGTTAACAAACCTCCAAACGAGCTTCAACGCCATACAACAATCCTCCAACTGCTCTTAAATGCTAGTAAAATGAAATCCATGCTCTTCAGCCGATCGCTGCCCGCACCTGCCTGCCCGACTAGCATCACTTCTCTGGACGGTTCTGACTTAGAATATGTGGACAACTACAAATACCTAGGTGTCTGGCTAGACTGTAAACTCTCCTTCCTGACTCACATTAAGCATCTCCAATCCAAAGTCAAATCTAGAATTGGCTTCCTATTTCGCAACAAAGTCCTTCACTCATGCTGCCAAACATACCCTTGTAAACTGACCATCCGACCGAACTTGACTTCTGCGATGTCATTTACAAAATAGCCTCCAACACTCTACTCAGCAAATTTGATGCAGTCTATCACAGTGTCATTCGTTTTGTCACCAAAGTTCCATATACCACCCATCATTGCAACCTGTATGCTCTCATTGGCTGGCCCATGCTACATATTCGTCGCCAAACCCATTGACTCCAGGTCATCTATAAGTCTTTGCTAGGTAAAGCCCTGCCTTATCTCAGCTCACTGGTCACCATAGCAACTCCTACCAGTAGCACCCCCTCCAGCAGGTATATTTCACTGGTCATCCCCAAAGCCAACACCTCCTTTGGCCACCTTTCCTTCCAGTTCTCTGCTGCCAATGATTGGAACGAATTGCAAAAATCACTGAAGTTGGAGACTTATATCTTATGATTTACACTTGTGAAAAGGGATTTACATTTGTGGATTGGTACTTATTTGTACAGATCGTGATACACGAATACAAAATGCATGCTGTGAGTTCACAATACATTTGGCATGATATTGATCCCATATTGACCATCGACTTGAGAAAATGTATCTACTCAAATGAGCCCAGTATCTTGATGTTGCGGTTGCGCAGTAGAGACCCACTCTACCCAGACGATGGGCGGGTTCTCGAGTCAAATCGGTTTTCGTTTCCTTGGTCGCTCCTCCTCTCTCCATCGTTTCTAGCAAGCTAGCTAGATAACTAGGAGAGCTACCTTGAAGTTTGGAGACTCAAAGTGGATAAGGGGGAAACAGGCTGACGGAAAATGGCAGACGTCGAGGGAGAGGGAATTAATTCGGTGGCACCTCCGTTAGTTCAGCCATCCTCTCCTAACCGCTCCGGTGCCAGCCCAACGCAGGGCACCGGCAGTTGCCAAACGGTGACTACCGTAACGTCAGGCCCGCGACTGGTGCGGATAGTCAAGTCTGACTCGGGATATGGCTTCAATGTCCGGGGACAGGTTAGCGAAGGAGGACAACTACGGAGCATCAACGGGGAATTGTATGCCCCGCTACAGCATGTTAGTGCTGTTTTACCTGGAGGTGCAGCGGACAGAGCCGGTATCTCGAAAGGGGACCGGATTCTGGAAGTGTAAGTAAGAGTTCGCTTGCTATCTGGTAGCTGCTAACTACATGCGTAAACTAGCTCAATTGTAGATATTTGGTCAAGGCAGGGCAAAACAAACAGACCACAGCAAAGTTAAAAAGGACGGAAATTGTCATGTCAGCTCCTCTGCACTGCAGTTGGTTCGTGAGACAAACGTGTTCTGCTGTCCCAAATTTAAGCTCGCCAGCTAACTAACGTTAACTCCATAATTCACAAGCTGTTGTCCTCGGCTCAGTGCAACGCCATAAACGATCATAGCTAGCAACGTTAAATGATATGTTTCACTTGACCTGGAGACTAGGTTAACAAAGCCTTGCTAACTCATGCATCAGTCTGTGCTTGTGCCAGTCTTATCGGGAGTGTACAGGGCAGAAGAGCCGGTTCATCCCAATGAAAAGACGGCCTCTGTGAGAGCATGTGATCATTACGAATTCCAGTCACACCGACTCTCTGAACTTGGATACAAGCTAACTATATTAACACCAGCACACACACAGGTTCCTTCCTTCCCTACACATCACATTACCAGAAAAACACCATATGTCATTCTTATTAACAACAGAACCAGATGATGGGAAAATGGCCATTCAATGCGTGCGCATTAATAGTCGGCTACTATTTTACCTACTTGCCTTGATGATGATAATAGGTATTTTAATAGTGTGCCCAAATGCTTTCTATCTAGTCTCAATTCAATTGGGACTTAACATTTCCTAATTGTAATAGATCAACAATAGCCATAGTATGCCATCTCTGTGTCTGGATGCGGATGCTGCAATGCATAGAGAGTGAAGTGTGTTGTCTGGTCTTTGCAACAGGTTTAGTATGCACAGGGGTAGCTAGCTTGGTGATGTTAGGTTCTGTTGCCATGGCAAGGAGCAGGCAGCATACAGCTCAGCATCAGTACCAGTGTGTGTGTGTGTGTGTGTGAGGGGAAGAAAAAGTGAGCGAGGAGGGTTGCTGGATACGGGATACATAGGGCTCATCTGATTGGATGTGCTCTCAGTAATTCTCTGTTTTGATTCGTTGGCTCACTGTTTGCTGCTTTATGATTGGGTGCCGTGCAGTAGCTTGGCAGCTTGTTGACTCTAATATTGGTGTGCGTGCACGGGTGGTTGCACGCCCATTTTGTGTGTGTGTGTGTGTGTGTGTGTGTGTGTGTGTGTGTGTGTGTGTTGAGCAACACAATTATCTATGCCAGCGAGAGACACCTGCCCATGTGCTCCATATGCTCACACACAGCAGTCCCTCAGTGTTAGCTGCAGTGCTTGTGGAGCATCTCCACAGCTCTCCAAAATCCACACTCCTCAGCAACACAGTCCCAGAGAACACACACACAGTCCCAGAGAGAACACACACACAAACACACACACAGTCACAGAGAACACACACACACAGTCACAGAGAACACACACACACACACAGTCCCAGAGAGAACACACACACACAGTCCCAGAGAGAACACACACACACAGTCCCAGAGAGAACACACACACACACACACAGTCCCAGAGAGAACACACACACACACACAGTCCCAGAGAGAACACACACACACACACAGTCCCAGAGAGAACACACACACACACACAGTCCCAGAGAGAACACACACACACACACACAGTCCCAGAGAGAACACACACACACAGTCCCAGAGAGAACACACACACACAGTCCCAGAGAGAACACACACACACACACAGTCCGAGAGAACACACACACACACACACAGTCCCAGAGAGAACACACACACACAGTCCCAGAGAGAAAACACACACACACACACACACAGTCCCAGAGAGAACACACACACAGTCCCAGAGAGAACACACACACACACAGTCCCAGAGAACACACACACACACACACACACAGTCCCAGAGAACACACACACACACACACACAGTCCCAGAGAGAACACACACACACACAGTCCCAGAGAACACACACACACACACACAGTCCCAGAGAACACACACACACACACACACAGTCCCAGAGAACACACACACACACAGTCCCAGAGAACACACACACACACACACAGTCCCAGAGAACACACACACACACACAGTCCCAGAGAACACACACACACACACACAGTCCCAGAGAACACACACACACAGTCCCAGAGAACACACACACACACACACACAGTCCCAGAGAACACACACACACACACACAGACCCAGAGAACACACACACACACACAGTCCCAGAGAGCACACACACAGTCCCAGAGAGCACACACACACACACAGTCCCAGAGAACACACACACACACACAGTCCCAGAGAGCACACACACAGTCCCAGGGAACACACACACACACAGTTCCAGAGAACACACACACACACACACACACACACAGTCCCAGAGAACACACACACACAGTCCCAGAGAACACACACACACAGTCCCAGAGAACACACACACACAGTCCCAGAGAACACACACACACAGTCCCAGAGAGAACACACACACAGTCCCAGAGAGAACACACACACACAGTCCCAGAGAGAACACACACACACAGTCCCAGAGAGAACACACACACACAGTCCCAGAGAGAACACACACAAGTGTCCCAGAGAGAACATACACACACACACAGTCCCAGAGAGAACACACACACACACACACACAGTTCCAGAGAACACACTCACAGTCCCAGAGAGAACACACACACTCACAGTCCCAGAGAGAACACACACACACACAGTCCCAGAGAGAACACACACACACACAGTCCCAGAGAGAACACACACACACACACACACACAGTCCCAGAGAGAACACACACACACACAGTCCCAGAGAGAACACACACACACACAGTCCCAGAGAGAACACACACACACACAGTCCCAGAGAGAACACACACACACACAGTCCCAGAGAGAACACACACACACACAGTCCCAGAGAGAACACACACACACACAGTCCCAGAGAGAACACACACACACACACAGTCCCAGAGAGAACACACACACACACACAGTCCCAGAGGGAACACACACACACACACACAGTCCCAGAGAGAACACACACACACACAGTCCCAGAGAACACACACACACACAGTCCCAGAGAACACACACACACACAGTCCCAGAGAGAACACACACACACACAGTCCCAGAGAGAACATACACACACAGTCCCAGAGAGAACACACACACACAGTCCCAGAGAGAACACACACACACACACACATTCCCAGAGAGAACACACACACACACACACATTCCCAGAGAGAACACACACACACACATTCCCAGAGAGAACACACACACACACATTCCCAGAGAGAACACACACACACACACACAGTCCCAGAGAGAACACACACACAGTCCCAGAGAGAACACACACACACACACAGTCCCAGAGAGAACACACACACACACACACACACAGTCCCAGAGAGAACACACACACACACACAGTCCCAGAGAGAACACACACACACACACAGAGTCCCTGAGAACTTCTGCCTCTCAGCCCCCTACCCATGCCTTTATGACAGCATCCAGTCCAGTCCAAACACTCATGGTTATATGACCCACAGTTGTTCATGAATTCTAACCAGAGAAGACTGTAGAAAAACTTGGAAGTGTTTTTTTGTCTGTCTTTCTGTGTGTGTGTTTGCCTCGGTCCTGCGTGTGTGTGTGTGTGTGTGTGTGTGTGTGACTACCTCAGCATCAGCAGCTTTCAGTTAAACATTAGCCAGCCGAGAGACTCGTGATTAAAGGAAATGAGTCTGGGTTTTTTGACACCTGTAAGGGATACATGCAGTGATCAACATGTTGGGACGCATAACACACACAGGCCTACAGATTACAGAATGGACCTACTGTGTTCTCTACCCACACACACTGATTAGGAGTTGTGCCGGCTGTGCGCACACTGTCAGTTTCCTTGATGAAACATTGGAGCGTGTTTATCTCTGTCATTGTCTGTTTGTTTTATGACCCCAGTGTCTTCCTCAGTGTTAACTGCAGTGCTTGTGGAGCATCTCCACTGCAGGTGGTCTGTCTGGCAGTGTTGTGTGTTGATGCTGTAATCTTTGGCCTGCTTTCTGTTCCTCTGCCACTGATGTAACAACATGATAGTTAGCCTGGGTTTACTAGGCAGAGGGCTAGTTTATCATTTATTTTCCCGTGAACTTATACAGAAATATCACGTTGACATCATGTGTATCCTGAAGGTAGGATTGGGTTCTTCTGTATCAATAGTTTCTACTGTGTGAACTGTGAGCCTAACTATAGTTGGTAACTGTAATCTTTACTATAGGCGGCTGCAGAGCAGACGTCAGCAGTCCTGCTGCTTACACACACAGTCTCATGCCCTGACACGCTGCCATCTGAGTGGCCCAGTCTCTCTCTCACACACACAGTCTCATGCCCTGACACGCTGCCATCTGAGTGGCCCAGTCTCTCTCTCACACACACACAGTCTCATGCCCTGACACGCTGCCATCTGAGTGGCCCAGTCTCTCTCTCACACACACACAGTCTCATGCCCTGACACGCTGCCATCTGAGTGGCCCAGTCTCTCTCTCACACACACACACACAGTCTCATGCCCTGACACGCTGCCATCTGAGTGGCCCAGTCTCTCTCTCACACACACACAGTCTCATGCCCTGACACGCTGCCATCTGAGTGGCCCAGTCTCTCTCTCACACACACACAGTCTCATGCCCTGACACGCTGCCATCTGAGTGGCCCAGTCTCTCTCTCACACACACACAGTCTCATGCCCTGACACGCTGCCATCTGAGTGGCCCAGTCTCTCTCTCACACACACACAGTCTCATGCCCTGACACGCTGTCATCTGAGTGGCCCAGTCTCTCTCTCACACACACACAGTCTCATGCCCTGACACGCTGCCATCTGAGTGGCCCAGTCTCTCTCTCACACACACACACAGTCTCATGCCCTGACACGCTGCCATCTGAGTGGCCCAGTCTCTCTCTCACACACACAGTCTCATGCCCTGACACGCTGCCATCTGAGTGGCCCAGTCTCTCTCACACACACACACACAGTCTCATGCCCTGACACGCTGCCATCTGAGTGGCCCAGTCTCTCTCTCACACACACAGTCTCATGCCCTGACACGCTGCCATCTGAGTGGCCCAGTCTCTCTCACACACACACACACAGTCTCATGCCCTGACACGCTGCCATCTGAGTGGCCCAGTCTCTCTCTCACACACACAGTCTCATGCCCTGACACGCTGCCATCTGAGTGGCCCAGTCTCTCTCTCACACACACACAGTCTCATGCCCTGACACGCTGCCATCTGAGTGGCCCAGTCTCTCTCACACACACACACACACACACAGTCTCATGCCCTGACACGCTGCCATCTGAGTGGCCCAGTCTCTCTCTCACACACACACACACACACACAGTCTCATGCCCTGACACGCTGCCATCTGAGTGGCCCAGTCTCTCTCTCACACACACACAGTCTCATGCCCTGACACGCTGCCATCTGAGTGGCCCAGTCTCTCTCTCACACACACACACAGTCTCATGCCCTGACACGCTGCCATCTGAGTGGCCCAGTCTCTCTCTCACACACACACAGTCTCATGCCCTGACACGCTGCCATCTGAGTGGCCCAGTCTCTCTCTCACACACACACACAGTCTCATGCCCTGACACGCTGCCATCTGAGTGGCCCAGTCTCTCTCTCACACACACACACACACACACACAGTCTCATGCCCTGACACGCTGCCATCTGAGTGGCCCAGTCTCTCTCTCACACACACACACACACAGTCTCATGCCCTGACACGCTGCCATCTGAGTGGCCCAGTCTCTCTCTCACACACACACACACACACACAGTCTCATGCCCTGACACGCTGCCATCTGAGTGGCCCAGTCTCTCTCTCACACACACACACACACACAGTCTCATGCCCTGACACGCTGCCATCTGAGTGGCCCAGTCTCTCTCTCACACACACACACACACACACAGTCTCATGCCCTGACACGCTGCCATCTGAGTGGCCCAGTCTCTCTCTCACACACACACACACACACACACAGTCTCATGCCCTGACACGCTGCCATCTGAGTGGCCCAGTCTCTCTCTCACACACACACACAGTCTCATGCCCTGACACGCTGCCATCTGAGTGGCCCAGTCTCTCTCTCACACACACACACAGTCTCATGCCCTGACACGCTGCCATCTGAGTGGCCCAGTCTCTCTCTCACACACACACACACAGTCTCATGCCCTGACACGCTGCCATCTGAGTGGCCCAGTCTCTCTCTCACACACACACACACACACAGTCTCATGCCCTGACACGCTGCCATCTGAGTGGCCCAGTCTCTCTCTCTCACACACACACACACACAGTCTCATGCCCTGACACGCTGCCATCTGAGTGGCCCAGTCTCTCTCTCACACACACACACACACACAGTCTCATGCCCTGACACGCTGCCATCTGAGTGGCCCAGTCTCTCTCTCACACACACACACACACAGTCTCATGCCCTGACACGCTGCCACCTGAGTGGCCCAGTCTCTCTCTCACACACACACAGTCTCATGCCCTGACACGCTGCCATCTGAGTGGCCCAGTCTCTCTCACACACACACACATACACAGTCTCATGCCCTGACACGCTGCCATCTGAGTGGCCCAGTCTCTCTCTCACACACACACAGTCTCATGCCCTGACACGCTGCCATCTGAGTGGCCCAGTCTCTCTCTCACACACACACAGTCTCATGCCCTGACACGCTGCCATCTGAGTGGCCCAGTCTCTCTCACACACACACACAGTCTCATGCCCTGACACGCTGCCACCTGAGTGGCCCAGTCTCTCTCTCACACACACACAGTCTCATGCCCTGACACGCTGCCATCTGAGTGGCCCAGTCTCTCTCTCACACACACACACACACAGTCTCATGCCCTGACACGCTGCCATCTGAGTGGCCCAGTCTCTCTCTCACACACACACAGAGTCCCTGTAGAGGTCACAAGTCCAGCTTACTAGCTCATGCTCTGACGCACAATCATTTGAGTGACGTGACCCCACCGTGACCCCGTTGCCATGGGAGACGTCAGAGTTCCGGCTGAGGTGAACATTAGACTTGCTGACAGCCTTATCATGACGTCTACTGACTGACCCTTAATATATGATGATCACTGTTATACAAGAGGGCTCGTCCATTCACTCCCAGACACACACAGACTGGCACGTTATATAGGATGATCACTGTTATACAAGAGGGCTCGTCCATTCACTCCCAGACACACACAGACTGGCACGTTATATAGGATGATCACTGTTATACAAGAGGGCTCGTCCATTCACTCCCAGACACACACAGACTGGCACGTTATATAGGATGATCACTGTTATACAAGAGGGCTCGTCCATTCACTCCCAGACACACACAGACTGGCACGTTATATAGGATGATCACTGTTATACCAGAGGGCTCGTCCATTCACTCCCAGACACACACAGACTGGCATGTTATATAGGATGATCACTGTTATACCAGAGGGCTCGTCCATTCACTCCCAGACACACACAGACTGGCACGTTATATAGGATGATCACTGTTATACAAGAGGGCTCGTCCATTCACTCCCAGACACACACAGACTGGCACGTTATATAGGATGATCACTGTTATACCAGAGGGTTTGTCCATTCACTCCCAGACACACACAGACTGGCACGTTATATAGGATGATCACTGTTATACCAGAGGGCTCGTCCATTCACTCCCAGACACACACAGACTGGCACGTTATATAGGATGATCACTGTTATACCAGAGGGCTCGTCCATTCACTCCCAGACACACACAGACTGGCACGTTATATAGGATGATCACTGTTATACCAGAGGGCTCGTCCATTCACTCCCAGACACACACAGACTGGCACGTTATATAGGATGATCACTGTTATACCAGAGGGTTTGTCCATTCACTCCCAGACACACACAGACTGGCACGTTATATAGGATGATCACTGTTATACCAGAGGGTTTGTCCACTCCCCAAGACAGACACTGACTAGGCAACAAGAAAGGTCAACAACACAATTCATTTTAGGCAGAAAGAACCCATGCTAGTTTCTAATTATGTATGAGTGCTGCTGCTCATTTGCAATGATGACTCAGTATACCCTAGCCCAATTATGAATGAATATTCAATCTCTACCTCCCTTCATCTGCCTCTCTCTCTCCATCTCTCCTCTCAGTAATAGTGTGAACGTGGAGGGGGCGACCCATAAGCAGGTGGTGGATCTGATCCGTGCGGGGGAGAGGGAGCTGATGCTGGCCGTGCTGTCTGTACCTCCCCAGGAGGCTGACTGTCTGGACCCTGGAGACGACGGCTCAGCCCAGTCCTGCTACGACTACAGCGACAAACAGGCCGTCCCCATCTCCGTCCCCACATACAAACACGCTGAACTCAACCAGGAGAGGTTTGTGGTGAGTAGATGGAAGGAAGGGGGGGTGGAGAGAGGGAAGGAGTGGTGCGAATAACCTGTCCACATCTGTCCCAACATGCAAATACACTGAACGCAACCAGGGGAGAGAGGGAAGGAGTGGTGTGAATAACCTGTCCACATCTGTCCCAACATGCAAATACACTGAACGCAACCAGGGGAGAGAGGGAAGGAGTGGTGCGAATAACCTGTCCACATCTGTCATCTGTCCCAACATGCAAATACACTGAACGCAACCAGGGGAGAGAGGGAAGGAGTGGTGCGAATAACCTGTCCACATCTGTCCCAACATGCAAATACACTGAACGCAACCAGGGGAGAGAGGGAAGGAGTGGTGTGAATAACCTGTCCACATCTGTCCCAACATGCAAATACACTGAACGCCACCAGGAGAGAGAGGGGGGGAGAGAGAAAATGACTGAGGAAAGATGTACATAACATGTTAGTATTGCCGCAGGTAGCCCAGTGGTTAGAGCTTTGGACTAGTAACCAAAAGGTTGCTTGATCGAATCCCCAAGCTGACAAGGTAAAAATCTGTCGTTCTGCCCCTGAACAAGGCAGTTAACCCATTGTTCCTAAATAAGAATTTGATCTTAACTGACTTGCCTAGTTAAATGAAATAAAAATGGCTAAAGTATATTTGAACTGTGTGTCTCTGTTTGCAGGTGTATAATGTGTACATGGCAGGCAGACAGCTGTGCTCTAAGAGGTACAGGGAGTTTGCTATCCTCAACCAGAACCTGAAGAGAGAGTTTGCCAACTACACCTTCCCCAAAATACCTGGCAAATGGCCCTTTTCCCTGTCTGAACAACAACTAGATGCTAGACGCAGGGGACTGGAGGAATACCTGGAGAAAGGTGAGAGGGAGGAAGAAAGATTAGACCAGAGAAATATGGAGCAAAAACCATTTGGAAAGGTGATAGAAAGGGTGGAATGAGAGATGGAGGGATAACTGGAAGAATGTGGAAGATGATGCAATACATGGAGGAGGAAGAAAAAGAAATGTGGAGAGGAGGATAACAGGCTACTAAGAGAGGCTCATGGGAGTGTCTTAGAGAGGAGGTAGAGATGGTCAGGATAACAGGCTTCTAAGAGAGGCTCATGGGAGTGTCTTAGAGAGGAGGTAGAGATGGTCAGGATAACAGGCTACGAAGAGAGGCTCATGGGAGTGTCTTAGAGAGGAAGTAGAGATGGTCAGGATAACAGGCTACTAAGAGAGGCTCATGGGAGTGTCTTAGAGAGGAGGTAGAGATGGTCAGGATAACAGGCTACGAAGAGAGGCTCATGGGAGTGTCTTAGAGAGGAGGTAGAGATGGTCAGGATAACAGGCTACGAAGAGAGGCTCATGGGAGTGTCTTAGAGAGGAGGTAGAGATGGTCAGGATAACAGGCTACGAAGAGAGGCTCATGGGAGTGTCTTAGAGAGGAGGTAGAGATGGTCAGGATAACAGGCTACGAAGAGAGGCTCATGGGAGTGTCTTAGAGAGGAGGTAGAGATGGTCAGGATAACAGGCTACGAAGAGAGGCTCATGGGAGTGTCTTAGAGAGGAGGTAGAGATGGTCAGGATAACAGGCTTCTAAGAGAGGCTCATGGGAGTGTCTTAGAGAGGAGGTAGAGATGGTCAGGATAACAGGCTACGAAGAGAGGCTCATGGGAGTGTCTTAGAGAGGAGGTAGAGATGGTCAGGATAACAGGCTACGAAGAGAGGCTCATGGGAGTGTCTTAGAGAGGAGGTAGAGATGGTCAGGATAACAGGCTACGAAGAGAGGCTCATGGGAGTGTCTTAGAGAGGAGGTAGAGATGGTCAGGATAACAGGCTTCTAAGAGAGGCTCATGGGAGTGTCTTAGAGAGGAGGTAGAGATGGTCAGGATAACAGGCTATGAAGAGAGGCTCATGGGAGTGTCTTAGAGAGGAGGTAGAGATGGTCAGGATAACAGGCTACGAAGAGAGGCTCATGGGAGTGTCTTAGAGAGGAGGTAGAGATGGTCAGGATAACAGGCTACGAAGAGAGGCTCATGGGAGTGTCTTAGAGAGGAGGTAGAGATGGACAGGATAACAGGCTACGAAGAGAGGCTCATGGGAGTGTCTTAGAGAGGAGGTAGAGATGGTCAGGATAACAGGCTACGAAGAGAGGCTCATGGGAGTGTCTTAGAGAGGAGGTAGAGATGGTCAGGATAACAGGCTACGAAGAGAGGCTCATGGGAGTGTCTTAGAGAGGAGGTAGAGATGGTCAGGATAACAGGCTATGAAGAGAGGCTCATGGGAGTGTCTTAGAGAGGAGGTAGAGATGGTCAGGATAACAGGCTACGAAGAGAGGCTCATGGGAGTGTCTTAGAGAGGAGGTAGAGATGGTCAGGATAACAGGCTACGAAGAGAGGCTCATGGGAGTGTCTTAGAGAGGAGGTAGAGATGGTCAGGATAACAGGCTACGAAGAGAGGCTCATGGGAGTGTCTTAGAGAGGAGGTAGAGATGGTCAGCTACTAAGAGAGGCTCATGGGAGTGTCTTGGAGAGGGGGTAGAGATGGTCAGGATTACAGCCTACTCATAGAGGAACTCATGGGAGTGTCTACAGTGGGATCTGCCTTTCTCAGTGTTTCTACTTTCTCTCTCCCCTCCTTTTCACCATCCTGCTGCCCATTCTCCCTTCTCTCTTCACAGTGTGTTCAGTGAGGGTGATTGGGGAGAGTGATGTCATGCAGGAGTTTCTGTCTGATGAGTCTGATGAGGTAAGCGTGCCATTCTGTGTGTGTTTGCTTATTCCTCTCTAAGATGTATTCTTGTTTTAGACTCTTTCTCTCTTGTTCTCTCTCCACTCATCCTATCCTCTGGGGTGTGTGAGATGGGGCATCTCTGTCCTTTTTTCTTCTTTTTGGTTTCCTCTCTTCTGCTTTTCCATCTCTGTCTACACTGTGTTTGTGTGTGTGCATGTCTGGCCTATGAGTGGTCCTGTGACCACCTTCGCAACCGTCTGGCCGTAAGTCATCTCTTGCCACACCCCATTCTCCGTAGAACTATAACGGCGTATCAGATGTGGAGTTGAGGATAGCCATGCCTGATAAAACCACCGTCACAGTCCGAGTCCGCAAGAACTGTACAACTGACCAGGTCTACCAGGTAACACACCCCTAACCTCTAGTTACACATACAGCCCTCACTCCTAGTCCCCAGGAACATCAGGCCACACCCTCACACCTGGTCCCCAGGACCGTCAGGCCTCACGCCGAGTCCCCAGGACCGCCAGGCCTCACGCCGAGGCCCCAGGACCGCCAGGCCTCACGCCGGGTCCCCAGGACCGCCAGGCCTCACGCCGGGTCCCCAGGACCGCCAGGCCTCACGCCGGGTCCCCAGGACCGCCAGGCCTCACGCCGGGTCCCCAGGACCGCCAGGCCTCAGGCCGGGTCCCCAGGACCGCCAGGCCTCACGCCGGGTCCCCAGGACCGCCAGGCCACACGCCGGGTCCCCAGGACCGTCAGGCCACACCCTCACACCTGGTCCCCAGGACCGCCAGGCCTCACACCTGGTCCCCAGGACCGTCAGGCCACACACCTGGTCCCCAGGACCGTCAGGCCACACCCTCACACCTGGTCCCCAGGACCGCCAGGCCTCACACCTGGTCCCCAGGACCGCCAGGCCTCACACCTGGTCCCCAGGACCGTCAGGCCTCACACCTGGTCCCCAGGACCGTCAGGCCTCACACCTGGTCCCCAGGACCGTCAGGCCTCACGCCTGGTCCCCAGGACCGTCAGGCCTCACGCCTGGTCCCCAGGACCGTCAGGCCTCACGCCTGGTCCCCAGGACCGTCAGGCCACACGCCTGGTCCCCAGGACCGTCAGGCCACACGCCTGGTCCCCAGGACCGTCAGGCCACACGCCTGGTCCCCAGGACCGTCAGGCCACACGCCTGGTCCCCAGGACCGCCAGGCCACACGCCTGGTCCCCAGGACCGTCAGGCCACACCCTCACACCTGGTCCCCAGGACCGTCAGGCCACACCCTCACACCTGGTCCCCAGGACCGTCAGGCCACACCCTCACACCTGGTCCCCAGGACCGTCAGGCCACACCCTCACACCTGGTCCCCAGGACCGTCAGGCCACACCCTCACACCTGGTCCCCAGGACCGTCAGGCCACACCCTCACACCTGGTCCCCAGGACCGCCAGGCCACACGCCTGGTCCCCAGGACCGTCAGGCCACACGCCTGGTCCCCAGGACCGTCCCCAGGAGGCCACACGCCTGGTCCCCAGGACCGTCAGGCCACACCACACCTGGTCCCCAGGACCGCCAGGCCTCACGCCTGGTCCCCAGGACCGTCAGGCCACACACCTGGTCCCCAGGACCGCCTGGTCCCCAGGACCGCCAGGCCTCACGCCTGGTCCCCCCAGGACCCTGGTCCCCAGGGTCAGGCCACACGCCTGGTCCCCAGGACCGTCAGGCCACACGCCTGGTCCCCAGGGCCGTCAGGCCACACGCCTGGTCCCCAGGACCGTCAGGCCACACCCTCACACCTGGTCCCCAGGACCGCCAGGCCTCACGCCTGGTCCCCAGGACCGTCAGGCCACACCCTCACACCTGGTCCCCAGGACTGCCAGGCCTCACGCCTGGTCCCCAGGACCGTCAGGCCACACCCTCACACCTGGTCCCCAGGACCGCCAGGCCTCACGCCTGGTCCCCAGGACCGTCAGGCCACACCCTCACACCTGGTCCCCAGGACCGCCAGGCCTCACGCCTGGTCCCCAGGACCGTCAGGCCACACCCTCACGCCTGGTCCCCAGGACCGTCAGGCCACACCCTCACACCTGGTCCCCAGGACCGTCAGGCCACACGCCTGGTCCCCAGGACCGTCAGGCCACACGCCTGGTCCCCAGGACCGTCAGGCCACACGCCTGGTCCCCAGGACCGTCAGGCCACACGCCTGGTCCCCAGGACCGTCAGGCCACACGCCTGGTCCCCAGGACCGACAGGCCACACGCCTGGTCCCCAGGACCGTCAGGCCACACGCCTGGTCCCCAGGACTGCCAGGCCTCACGCCTGGTCCCCAGGACCGTCAGGCCACACCCTCACACCTCGTCCCCAGGACCGCCAGGCCTCACGCCTGGTCCCCAGGACCGTCAGGCCACACACCTGGTCCCCAGGACCGTCAGGCCACACCCTCACACCTGGTCCCCAGGACCGCCAGGCCTCACGCCTGGTCCCCAGGACCGTCAGGCCACACACCTGGTCCCCAGGACCGTCAGGCCACACCCTCACACCTGGTCCCCAGGACCGCCAGGCCTCACGCCTGGTCCCCAGGACCGTCAGGCCACACGCCTGGTCCCCAGGACCGTCAGGCCACACGCCTGGTCCCCAGGACCGTCAGGCCACACGCCTGGTCCCCAGGACCGTCAGGCCACACGCCTGGTCCCCAGGACCGTCAGGCCACACGCCTGGTCCCCAGGACCGTCAGGCCACACCCTCACGCCTGGTCCCCAGGACCGCCAGGCCTCACGCCTGGTCCCCAGGACCGTCAGGCCACACCCTCACACCTGGTCTCCAGGACCGCCAGGCCTCACGCCTGGTCCCCAGGACCGTCAGGCCACACCCTCACACCTGGTCCCCAGGACCGCCAGGCCTCACGCCTGGTCCCCAGGACCGTCAGGCCACACCCTCACACCTGGTCCCCAGGACCGCCAGGCCTCACGCCTGGTCCCCAGGACCGTCAGGCCACACGCCTGGTCCCCAGGACCGTCAGGCCACACGCCTGGTCCCCAGGACCGTCAGGCCACACGCCTGGTCCCCAGGACCGTCAGGCCACACGCCTGGTCCCCAGGACCGTCAGGCCACACCCTCACGCCTGGTCCCCAGGACCGCCAGGCCTCACGCCTGGTCCCCAGGACCGTCAGGCCACACCCTCACACCTGGTCCCCAGGACCGTCAGGCCACACGCCTGGTCCCCAGGACCGTCAGGCCACACGCCTGGTCCCCAGGACCGTCAGGCCACACGCCTGGTCCCCAGGACCGTCAGGCCACACGCCTGGTCCCCAGGACCGCCAGGCCACACGCCTGGTCCCCAGGACCGTCAGGCCACACCCTCACACCTGGTCCCCAGGACCGTCAGGCCACACCCTCACACCTGGTCCCCAGGACCGTCAGGCCACACCCTCACACCTGGTCCCCAGGACCGTCAGGCCACACCCTCACACCTGGTCCCCAGGACCGTCAGGCCACACCCTCACACCTGGTCCCCAGGACCGCCAGGCCACACGCCTGGTCCCCAGGACCGTCAGGCCACACGCCTGGTCCCCAGGACCGTCAGGCCACACGCCTGGTCCCCAGGACCGTCAGGCCACACCCTCACACCTGGTCCCCAGGACCGCCAGGCCTCACGCCTGGTCCCCAGGACCGTCAGGCCACACACCTGGTCCCCAGGACCGTCAGGCCACACCCTCACACCTGGTCCCCAGGACCGCCAGGCCTCACGCCTGGTCCCCAGGACCGTCAGGCCACACGCCTGGTCCCCAGGACCGTCAGGCCACACGCCTGGTCCCCAGGACCGTCAGGCCACACGCCTGGTCCCCAGGGCCGTCAGGCCACACGCCTGGTCCCCAGGACCGTCAGGCCACACCCTCACACCTGGTCCCCAGGACCGCCAGGCCTCACGCCTGGTCCCCAGGACCGTCAGGCCACACCCTCACACCTGGTCCCCAGGACTGCCAGGCCTCACGCCTGGTCCCCAGGACCGTCAGGCCACACCCTCACACCTGGTCCCCAGGACCGCCAGGCCTCACGCCTGGTCCCCAGGACCGTCAGGCCACACACCTGGTCCCCAGGACCGTCAGGCCACACCCTCACACCTGGTCCCCAGGACCGCCAGGCCTCACGCCTGGTCCCCAGGACCGTCAGGCCACACGCCTGGTCCCCAGGACCGTCAGGCCACACGCCTGGTCCCCAGGACCGTCAGGCCACACGCCTGGTCCCCAGGACCGTCAGGCCACACGCCTGGTCCCCAGGACCGTCAGGCCACACGCCTGGTCCCCAGGACCGTCAGGCCACACGCCTGGTCCCCAGGACCGTCAGGCCACACCCTCACACCTGGTCCCCAGGACCGCCAGGCCTCACGCCTGGTCCCCAGGACCGTCAGGCCCACACCTGGTCCCCAGGACCGTCAGGCCACACCCTCACACCTGGTCCCCAGGACCGCCAGGCCTCACGCCTGGTCCCCAGGACCGTCAGGCCACACGCCTGGTCCCCAGGACCGTCAGGCCACACGCCTGGTCCCCAGGACCGTCAGGCCACACGCCTGGTCCCCAGGGCCGTCAGGCCACACGCCTGGTCCCCAGGACCGTCAGGCCACACCCTCACACCTGGTCCCCAGGACCGCCAGGCCTCACGCCTGGTCCCCAGGACCGTCAGGCCACACCCTCACACCTGGTCCCCAGGACTGCCAGGCCTCACGCCTGGTCCCCAGGACCGTCAGGCCACACCCTCACACCTGGTCCCCAGGACCGCCAGGCCTCACGCCTGGTCCCCAGGACCGTCAGGCCACACCCTCACACCTGGTCCCCAGGACCGCCAGGCCTCACGCCTGGTCCCCAGGACCGTCAGGCCACACCCTCACGCCTGGTCCCCAGGACCGTCAGGCCACACCCTCACACCTGGTCCCCAGGACCGTCAGGCCACACGCCTGGTCCCCAGGACCGTCAGGCCACACGCCTGGTCCCCAGGACCGTCAGGCCACACGCCTGGTCCCCAGGACCGTCAGGCCACACGCCTGGTCCCCAGGACCGTCAGGCCACACGCCTGGTCCCCAGGACCGACAGGCCACACGCCTGGTCCCCAGGACCGTCAGGCCACACGCCTGGTCCCCAGGACCGCCAGGCCTCACGCCTGGTCCCCAGGACCGTCAGGCCACACCCTCACACCTCGTCCCCAGGACCGCCAGGCCTCACGCCTGGTCCCCAGGACCGTCAGGCCACACACCTGGTCCCCAGGACCGTCAGGCCACACCCTCACACCTGGTCCCCAGGACCGCCAGGCCTCACGCCTGGTCCCCAGGACCGTCAGGCCACACACCTGGTCCCCAGGACCGTCAGGCCACACCCTCACACCTGGTCCCCAGGACCGCCAGGCCTCACGCCTGGTCCCCAGGACCGTCAGGCCACACGCCTGGTCCCCAGGACCGTCAGGCCACACGCCTGGTCCCCAGGACCGTCAGGCCACACGCCTGGTCCCCAGGACCGTCAGGCCACACGCCTGGTCCCCAGGACCGTCAGGCCACACGCCTGGTCCCCAGGACCGTCAGGCCACACCCTCACGCCTGGTCCCCAGGACCGCCAGGCCTCACGCCTGGTCCCCAGGACCGTCAGGCCACACCCTCACACCTGGTCTCCAGGACCGCCAGGCCTCACGCCTGGTCCCCAGGACCGTCAGGCCACACCCTCACACCTGGTCCCCAGGACCGCCAGGCCTCACGCCTGGTCCCCAGGACCGTCAGGCCACACCCTCACACCTGGTCCCCAGGACCGCCAGGCCTCACGCCTGGTCCCCAGGACCGTCAGGCCACACGCCTGGTCCCCAGGACCGTCAGGCCACACGCCTGGTCCCCAGGACCGTCAGGCCACACGCCTGGTCCCCAGGACCGTCAGGCCACACGCCTGGTCCCCAGGACCGTCAGGCCACACCCTCACGCCTGGTCCCCAGGACCGCCAGGCCTCACGCCTGGTCCCCAGGACCGTCAGGCCACACCCTCACACCTGGTCCCCAGGACCGTCAGGCCACACGCCTGGTCCCCAGGACCGTCAGGCCACACGCCTGGTCCCCAGGACCGTCAGGCCACACGCCTGGTCCCCAGGACCGTCAGGCCACACGCCTGGTCCCCAGGACCGCCAGGCCACACGCCTGGTCCCCAGGACCGTCAGGCCACACCCTCACACCTGGTCCCCAGGACCGTCAGGCCACACCCTCACACCTGGTCCCCAGGACCGTCAGGCCACACCCTCACACCTGGTCCCCAGGACCGTCAGGCCACACCCTCACACCTGGTCCCCAGGACCGTCAGGCCACACCCTCACACCTGGTCCCCAGGACCGCCAGGCCACACGCCTGGTCCCCAGGACCGTCAGGCCACACGCCTGGTCCCCAGGACCGTCAGGCCACACGCCTGGTCCCCAGGACCGTCAGGCCACACCCTCACACCTGGTCCCCAGGACCGCCAGGCCTCACGCCTGGTCCCCAGGACCGTCAGGCCACACACCTGGTCCCCAGGACCGTCAGGCCACCCTCACACCTGGTCCCCAGGACCGCCAGGCCTCACGCCTGGTCCCCAGGACCGTCAGGCCACACGCCTGGTCCCCAGGACCGTCAGGCCACACGCCTGGTCCCCAGGACCGTCAGGCCACACGCCTGGTCCCCAGGGCCGTCAGGCCACACGCCTGGTCCCCAGGACCGTCAGGCCACACCCTCACACCTGGTCCCCAGGACCGCCAGGCCTCACGCCTGGTCCCCAGGACCGTCAGGCCACACCCTCACGCCTGGTCCCCAGGACCGTCAGGCCACACCCTCACACCTGGTCCCCAGGACCGTCAGGCCACACGCCTGGTCCCCAGGACCGTCAGGCCACACGCCTGGTCCCCAGGACCGTCAGGCCACACGCCTGGTCCCCAGGACCGTCAGGCCACACGCCTGGTCCCCAGGACCGACAGGCCACACGCCTGGTCCCCAGGACCGTCAGGCCACACGCCTGGTCCCCAGGACCGCCAGGCCTCACGCCTGGTCCCCAGGACCGTCAGGCCACACCCTCACACCTCGTCCCCAGGACCGCCAGGCCTCACGCCTGGTCCCCAGGACCGTCAGGCCACACACCTGGTCCCCAGGACCGTCAGGCCACACCCTCACACCTGGTCCCCAGGACCGCCAGGCCTCACGCCTGGTCCCCAGGACCGTCAGGCCACACACCTGGTCCCCAGGACCGTCAGGCCACACCCTCACACCTGGTCCCCAGGACCGCCAGGCCTCACGCCTGGTCCCCAGGACCGTCAGGCCACACCCTCACACCTGGTCCCCAGGACTGCCAGGCCTCACGCCTGGTCCCCAGGACCGTCAGGCCACACCCTCACACCTGGTCCCCAGGACCGCCAGGCCTCACGCCTGGTCCCCAGGACCGTCAGGCCACACCCTCACACCTGGTCCCCAGGACCGCCAGGCCTCACGCCTGGTCCCCAGGACCGTCAGGCCACACCCTCACGCCTGGTCCCCAGGACCGTCAGGCCACACCCTCACACCTGGTCCCCAGGACCGTCAGGCCACACGCCTGGTCCCCAGGACCGTCAGGCCACACGCCTGGTCCCCAGGACCGTCAGGCCACACGCCTGGTCCCCAGGACCGTCAGGCCACACGCCTGGTCCCCAGGACCGTCAGGCCACACGCCTGGTCCCCAGGACCGACAGGCCACACGCCTGGTCCCCAGGACCGTCAGGCCACACGCCTGGTCCCCAGGACCGCCAGGCCTCACGCCTGGTCCCCAGGACCGTCAGGCCACACCCTCACACCTCGTCCCCAGGACCGCCAGGCCTCACGCCTGGTCCCCAGGACCGTCAGGCCACACACCTGGTCCCCAGGACCGTCAGGCCACACCCTCACACCTGGTCCCCAGGACCGCCAGGCCTCACGCCTGGTCCCCAGGACCGTCAGGCCACACACCTGGTCCCCAGGACCGTCAGGCCACACCCTCACACCTGGTCCCCAGGACCGCCAGGCCTCACGCCTGGTCCCCAGGACCGTCAGGCCACACGCCTGGTCCCCAGGACCGTCAGGCCACACGCCTGGTCCCCAGGACCGTCAGGCCACACGCCTGGTCCCCAGGACCGTCAGGCCACACGCCTGGTCCCCAGGACCGTCAGGCCACACGCCTGGTCCCCAGGACCGTCAGGCCACACCCTCACGCCTGGTCCCCAGGACCGCCAGGCCTCACGCCTGGTCCCCAGGACCGTCAGGCCACACCCTCACACCTGGTCTCCAGGACCGCCAGGCCTCACGCCTGGTCCCCAGGACCGTCAGGCCACACCCTCACACCTGGTCCCCAGGACCGCCAGGCCTCACGCCTGGTCCCCAGGACCGTCAGGCCACACCCTCACACCTGGTCCCCAGGACCGCCAGGCCTCACGCCTGGTCCCCAGGACCGTCAGGCCACACCCTCACGCCTGGTCCCCAGGACCGTCAGGCCACACCCTCACACCTGGTCCCCAGGACCGTCAGGCCACACGCCTGGTCCCCAGGACCGTCAGGCCACACGCCTGGTCCCCAGGACCGTCAGGCCACACGCCTGGTCCCCAGGACCGTCAGGCCACACGCCTGGTCCCCAGGACCGTCAGGCCACACGCCTGGTCCCCAGGACCGACAGGCCACACGCCTGGTCCCCAGGACCGTCAGGCCACACGCCTGGTCCCCAGGACCGCCAGGCCTCACGCCTGGTCCCCAGGACCGTCAGGCCACACCCTCACACCTGGTCCCCAGGACCGCCAGGCCTCACGCCTGGTCCCCAGGACCGTCAGGCCTCACGCCTGGTCCCCAGGACCGTCAGGCCACACACCTGGTCCCCAGGACCGTCAGGCCACACCCTCACACCTGGTCCCCAGGACCGCCAGGCCTCACGCCTGGTCCCCAGGACCGTCAGGCCACACCCTCACACCTGGTCCCCAGGACCGCCAGGCCTCACGCCTGGTCCCCAGGACCGTCAGGCCACACACCTGGTCCCCAGGACCGTCAGGCCACACCCTCACACCTGGTCCCCAGGACCGCCAGGCCTCACGCCTGGTCCCCAGGACCATCAGGCCACACGCCTGGTCCCCAGGACCATCAGGCCACACGCCTGGTCCCCAGGACCGCCAGGCCTCACGCCTGGTCCCCAGGACCGCCAGGCCTCACGCCTGGTCCCCAGGACCGCCAGGCCTCACGCCTGGTCCCCAGGACCGCCAGGCCTCACGCCTGGTCCCCAGGACCGCCAGGCCTCACGCCTGGTCCCCAGGACCGCCAGGCCTCACGCCTGGTCCCCAGGACCGCCAGGCCACACGCCTGGTCCCCAGGACCGCCAGGCCTCACGCCTGGTCCCCAGGACCGCCAGGCCTCACGCCTGGTCCCCAGGACCGCCAGGCCTCACGCCTGGTCCCCAGGACCGCCAGGCCACACCCTCACACCTGGTCCCCAGGACCGTCAGGCCACACACCTGGTCCCCAGGACCGTCAGGCCACACCCTCACACCTGGTCCCCAGGACCGCCAGGCCTCACGCCTGGTCCCCAGGACCATCAGGCCACACACCTGGTCCCCAGGACCGTCAGGCCACACCCTCACACCTGGTCCCCAGGACCGCCAGGCCTCACGCCTGGTCCCCAGGACCGTCAGGCCACACGCCTGGTCCCCAGGACCGTCAGGCCACACGCCTGGTCCCCAGGACCGTCAGGCCACACGCCTGGTCCCCAGGACCGTCAGGCCACACGCCTGGTCCCCAGGACCGTCAGGCCACACCCTCACGCCTGGTCCCCAGGACCGTCAGGCCACACCCTCACACCTGGTCCCCAGGACCGCCAGGCCACACCCTCACACCTGGTCCCCAGGACCGCCAGGCCTCACGCCTGGTCCCCAGGACCGTCAGGCCACACCCTCACACCTGGTCCCCAGGACCGCCAGGCCTCACGCCTGGTCCCCAGGACCGTCAGGCCACACCCTCACACCTGGTCCCCAGGACCGCCAGGCCTCACGCCTGGTCCCCAGGACCGTCAGGCCACACCCTCACACCTGGTCCCCAGGACCGCCAGGCCTCACGCCTGGTCCCCAGGACCGTCAGGCCACACCCTCACGCCTGGTCCCCAGGACCGTCAGGCCACACCCTCACACCTGGTCCCCAGGACCGTCAGGCCACACGCCTGGTCCCCAGGACCGTCAGGCCACACGCCTGGTCCCCAGGACCGTCAGGCCACACGCCTGGTCCCCAGGACCGTCAGGCCACACGCCTGGTCCCCAGGACCGCCAGGCCTCACGCCTGGTCCCCAGGACCGTCAGGCCACACCCTCACACCTGGTCCCCAGGACCGCCAGGCCACACCCTCACACCTGGTCCCCAGGACCGCCAGGCCTCACGCCTGGTCCCCAGGACCGTCAGGCCACACACCTGGTCCCCAGGACCGTCAGGCCACACCCTCACACCTGGTCCCCAGGACCGCCAGGCCTCACGCCTGGTCCCCAGGACCGCCAGGCCTCACGCCGAGTCCCCAGGACCATCAGGCCACACGCCTGGTCCCCAGGACCGCCAGGCCTCACGCCTGGTCCCCAGGACCGCCAGGCCTCACGCCTGGTCCCCAGGACCGCCAGGCCTCACGCCTGGTCCCCAGGACCGCCAGGCCTCACGCCTGGTCCCCAGGACCGCCAGGCCACACCCTCACACCTGGTCCCCAGGACCGCCAGGCCTCACGCCGAGTCCCCAGGACCATCAGGCCACACGCCTTGTCCCCAGGACCGTCAGGCCACACGCCTGGTCCCCAGGACCGCCAGGCCACACGCCTGGTCCCCAGGACCGCCAGGCCTCACGCCTGGTCCCCAGGACCGCCAGGCCTCACGCCTGGTCCCCAGGACCGCCAGGCCTCACGCCTGGTCCCCAGGACCGCCAGGCCTCACGCCTGGTCCCCAGGACAGCCAGGCCTCACGCCTGGTCCCCAGGACCGCCAGGCCTCACGCCTGGTCCCCAGGACCGCCAGGCCTCACGCCTGGTCCCCAGGACCGCCAGGCCTCACGCCTGGTCCCCAGGACCGCCAGGCCTCACGCCTGGTCCCCAGGACCGCCAGGCCTCACGCCGGGTCCCCAGGACCACCAGGCCTCACGCCGAGTCCCCAGGACCATCAGGCCACACCCTCACACCGAGCTAGGACCATCAGGCCACACCCTCACACCGAGTCCCCAGGACCGTCAGGCCACACGCCTGGTCCCCAGGACCGTCAGGCCACACGCCTGGTCCCCAGGACCGTCAGGCCACACGCCTGGTCCCCAGGACCGTCAGGCCACACGCCTGGTCCCCAGGACCGTCAGGCCACACGCCTGGTCCCCAGGACCGTCAGGCCACACGCCTGGTCCCCAGGACCGTCAGGCCTCACGCCTGGTCCCCAGGACCGTCAGGCCTCACGCCTGGTCCCCAGGACCGCCAGGCCTCACGCCTGGTCCCCAGGACCGTCAGGCCACACCCTCACACCTGGTCCCCAGGACCGCCAGTCCACACGCCTGGTCCCCAGGACCGTCAGGCCACACCCTCACACCTGGTCCCCAGGACCGCCAGGCCTCACGCCTGGTCCCCAGGACCGCCAGGCCTCACGCCGAGTCCCCAGGACCGCCAGGCCTCACGCCGAGTCCCCAGGACCGCCAGGCCTCACGCCTAGTCCCCAGGACCATCAGGCCACACCCTCACACCGAGCTAGGACCATCAGGCCACACCCTCACACCGAGCTAGGACCATCAGGCCACACCCTCACACCTAGCTAGGACCATCAGGCCACACCCTCACACCGAGTCCCCAGAACCATCAGGCCACACCCTCACACCTTGGTTACCACTTGGACCCACATTAAGCAATTCTACACTGGACCGTAATGGCCTCTTTGTTAATGCACAGGCCTCTTTGTTATAATGCACAGGCCTCTTTGTTATAATGCACAGGCCTCTTTGTTAATGCACAGGCCTCTTTGTTAATGCACAGCCCTCTTTGTTAATGCACAGGCCTCTTTGTTAATGCACAGGCCTCTTTGTTAATGCACAGGCCTCCTTGTTAATGCACCTTGTTAATGCACAGGCCTTTCTCACTCTCCCACAGGCTGTGGTCATGACAGTAGGAATGGACAGCATAACGGCCAGCTACTTTGCTCTGTTTGAGGTCATCAACCACTCCTTTGGTAAGTGTGAGGGTGAGATCTTTTATTTCATAGTACTAGTCTTTTTCCATGTGCTAACTCTAGCATTAACCTTAATCACCTGAGACTTTGGCCTCTGCCCAGAGAGAGTGCGTGCGCGGTCCTCTTGCTACATTCAGATTGAGAGTGGACTTGAGAGCTCTGTAAAAAGCTCTAAGATGCTTTAATGGCCTTAATGAATGATTGATAGCTAATGTTGGGTTGTTCTAACTTTGATATGGTCAGAATCTTCCCCCTAAAGCACATTTTACTCACATACAGAGTCGTTAAAGGGACAGTTCACAAAAGTCTTACCTCAATAGTCAAGCTATAATGTGTATGTTGTTTGTATATCCTGCTACAGTGGGTAGCATTGCTCATCTTTTCCATTAATTTGGGGTAGAGACCTGCACATTTCTCCCATGAATGTACCAACATGTAGACACCAGGATCTCTGGTGCCAGTCTCTCATTCATTTAATGAAGTCTGTCTCCACTCAGTCTGTCTCCACTTGAGTCAACCCTGTCCCTCTTCCATCAAAGACAGGCTAACGCCTACTCCTGTGTGTGTGTGTGTGTGTGTGTGTGTGTGTGTGTGTGTGTGTCTTTAATCATAGAGGCTAACATTCCTACCCAGGAGCTTTGTTGATTGAATCACTTCTTCATGATGTTGCTGTTGAGGGAGTTGTGGTGTCTGGTTGGTTGGGATATGAGCAAAGCATTTCTATTTGTAGCGAAATATTTGAATAGATGGTATACAGCTACGAATTGGCTTTTCATACCCGGGTTAGGAGAATTAACGTAGCGGATTAGGAGAATTAACGTAGTGGGTTAGGAGAATTAATGTAGTGGGTTAGGAGAATTAACGTAGCGGGTTAGGAGAATTAACGTAGCGGGTTAGGAGAATTAACGTAGCGGGTTAGGAGAATTAACGTAGCGGGTTAGGAGAACTTACGCAGCGGGTTAGGAGAATTAACGTAGTGGGTTAGGAGAAGTTACGCAGCAGGTTAGGATAATTAACGTAGTAGGTTAGGAGAATTAGGTTAAGGTTAGGAAAAGGGTTAGGTAAAATGCTACATTTTTCCTTGACGCAACTCAAACATGGAACTTTCCTACCGTAGCTGTATACCATCTAGCCACAACCGGAAAACACCCACCGACCTAACCCTGTCGCTCTCTCTCTCCCACCGACCTAACCCTGTCGCTCTCTCTCACCGACCTAACCCTATCGCGCTCTCTCTCTCTCTCTCCCACCGACCTAACCCTGTCGCGCTCTCTCTCTCTCTCTCCCACCGACCTAACCCTGTCGCTCTCTCTCTCTCTCTCCCACCGACCTAACCCTGTCGCTCTCTCTCTCTATCTCTCCCCCACCGACCTAACCCTGTCGCTCTCTCTCTCTCTCTCCCCCACCGACCTAACCCTGTCGCTCTCTCTCTCTCTCTCTCCCCCACCGACCTAACCCTGTCGCTCTCTCTCTCTCCCCCCCACCGACCTAACCCTGTCGTTCTCTCTCTCTCTCCCACCAACCTAACCCTGTCGCGCTCTCTCTCTCTCTCTCTCTCCTACCGACCTAACCCTGTCGCTCTCTCTCTCTCTCCTACCGACCTAACCCTGTCGCTCTCTCTCTCTCTCTCTCTCTCCCCCACCGACCTAACCCTGTCGCTCTCTCTCTCCCCCACCGACCTAACCCTGTCGCTCTCTCTCTCTCCCCCACCGACCTAACCCTGTCGTTCTCTCTCTCTCTCTCTCTCTCTCCCCCACCGACCTAACCCTGTCGCTCTCTCTCCCCCACCGACCTAACCCTGTCGCTCTCTCTCCCCCACCGACCTAACCCTGTCGCTCTCTCTCTCTCTCTCCCCCACCGACCTAACCCTGTCGCTCTCTCTCTCTCCCACCGACCTAACCCTGTCGCTCTCTCTCTCTCCCACCGACCTAACCCTGTCGCTCTCTCTCTCTCTCTCCCACCGACCTAACACTGTCGCTCTCTCTCTCTCCCCACCGACCTAACCCTGTCGCTCTCTCTCTCCCCACCGACCTAACACTGTCGCTCTCTCTCTCTCCCCACCGACCTAACCCTGTCGCTCTCTCTCTCTCCCCACCGACCTAACCCTGTCGCTCTCTCTCTCCCCCACCGACCTAACACTGTCGCTCTCTCTCTCTCCCCACCGACCTAACCCTGTCGCTCTCTCTCTCCCCCACCGACCTAACCCTGTCGCGCTCTCTCTCGCCCCCACCGACCTAACCCTGTCGCTCTCTCTCTCTCCCCCACCGACCTAACCCTGTCGCTCTCTCTCTCCCCCACCGACCTAACCCTGTCGCTCTCTCTCTCTCCCCCACCGACCTAACCCTGTCGCTCTCTCTCTCCCCCACCGACCTAACCCTGTCGCTCTCTCTCCCACCGACCTAACCCTGTCGCTCTCTCTCCCCCACCGACCTAACCCTGTCGCTCTCTCTCTCTCTCCCCCACCGACCTAACCCTGTCGCTCTCTCTCTCTCTCCCCCACCGACCTAACCCTGTCGCTCTCTCTCTCTCTCCCCCACCGACCTAACCCTGTCGCTCTCTCTCTCTCTCCCCCACCGACCTAACCCTGTCGCTCTCTCTCTCTCCCCCACCGACCTAACCCTGTCGCTCTCTCTCTCTCTCCCCCACCGACCTAACCCTGTCGCTCTCTCTCTCCCCCCACCGACCTAACCCTGTCGCTCTCTCTCTCCCCCACCGACCTAACCCTGTCGCTCTCTCGCTCTCTCCCCCACCGACCTAACCCTGTCGCTCTCTCGCTCTCTCCCCCACCGACCTAACCCTGTCGCTCTCTCTCTCTCGCTCTCTCCCCCACCGACCTAACCCTGTCGCTCTCTCTCTCTCGCTCTCTCTCCCACCGACCTAACCCTGTCGCTCTCTCTCTCTCTCTCTCCCCCTCCCACCGACCTAACCCTGTCGCTCTCTCTCTCTCTCTCTCCCCCACCGACCGAACCCTGTCGCTCTCTCTCTCCCACCAACCTAACCCTGTCGCTGTCTTTCTCTCTCTCTCTCTCCCCCACCGACCGAACCCTGTCGCTCTCTCTCTCCCACCAACCTAACCCTGTCGCTGTCTTTCTCCCCCACCGACCTAACCCTGTCGCTCGCTCGCTCTCTCTCTCTCTCTCTCTCTCTCTCTCTCTCTCTCTCTCTCTCTCTCTCTCTCTCTCTCTCTCTCCCACCGACCTAACGCTGTCGCTCTCTCTCTCTCCCCCACCGACCTAACCCTGTCGCTCTCTCTCTCTCTCTCCCCATCCGACCTAACCCTGTCGCTCTCTCTCTCTCTCCCCCACCGACCTAACCCTGTCGCTCTCTCTGTCTTTCTCCCCCATGTCGCTCTCTCACCGACCTAACCCTGTCGCTCTCTGTCTCTCTCCCACCGACCTAACCCTGTCGCTCTCTGTCTCTCTCCCACCGACCTAACCCTGTCACTCTCTGTCTCTCTCCCACCGACCTAACCCTGTCGCTCTCTGTCTCTCTCCCACCGACCTAACCCTGTCGCTCTCTGTCTCTCTCCCACCGACCTAACCCTGTCGCTCTCTGTCTCTCTCCCACCGACCTAACCCTGTCGCTCTCTTTCACTCTCTCACCGACCTAACCCTGTCGCTCTCTGTCTCTCTCCCACCGACCTAACCCTGTCGCTCGCTCTCTCTCCCACCGACCTAACCCTGTCGCTCTCTCTCCCACCGACCTAACCCTGTCGCTCTCTGTCTCTCTCCCACCGACCTAACCCTGTCGCTCTCTCTCCCACCGACCTAACCCTGTCGCTCTCTCTCCCACCGACCTAACCCTGTCGCTCTCTGTCTCTCTCCCACCGACCTAACCCTGTCGCTCTCTGTATCTCCTGCACCGACCTAACCCTGTCGCTCGCTCTCTGTCTCTCTCCCACCGACCTAACCCTGTCGCTCGCTCTCTCTCTCCCACCGACCTAACCCTGTCGCTCTCTCTCTCTCTCCCACCGACCTAACCCTGTCGCTCGCTCTCTCTCTCTCCCACCGACCTAACCCTGTCGCTCTCTCTCTCTCCCACCGACCTAACCCTGTCGCTCTCTCTCTCTCCCACCGACCTAACCCTGTCGCTCTCTGTCTCTCTCCCACCGACCTAACCCTGTCGCTCTCTGTCTTTCTCCCACCGACCTAACCCTGTCGCTCTCTCTCTCTCCCACCGACCTAACCCTGTCGCTCGCTCTCTCTCTCTCCCACCGACCTAACCCTGTCGCTCTCTCTCTCTCTCCCACCGACCTAACCCTGTCGCTCTCTCCCACCGACCTAACCCTGTCGCTCTCTCTCTCTCTCCCACCGACCTAACCCTGTCGCTCTCTCTCTCTCTCCCACCGACCTAACCCTGTCGCTCTCTCCCACCGACCTAACCCTGTCGCTCTCTCTCTCTCTCCCACCGACCTAACCCTGTCGCTCTCTCTCTCTCACCGACCTAACCCTGTCGCTCTCTCTCTCTCTCCCACTGACCTAACCCTGTCGCTCTCTCTCTCTCTCTCCATCAGTGCGTAAACTGGCTCCTAATGAGTTCCCCCACAAGCTGTATGTTCAGAACTACACATCTGCTGTCCCTGGGACCTGCCTCACCCTGCGCAAGTGGCTCTTCACCACCGAGGAGGAGATCCTGCTCAATGACAACCAACTGGCCGTCAGCTACTGCTTCCACCAGGTGTGTGTGTGTGTGTGTGTGTGTCAGGGGAATGTGCAGTGTGTGTCAGGGGAATGTGCAGTGTGTGTCAGGGGAATGTGCAGTGTGTGTCAGGGGAATGTGCAGTGTGTGTCAGGGGAGTGCGCATTGTGTGTGTGTCAGGGGAGTGCGCATTGTGTGTGTGTCAGGGGAGTGCGCATTGTGTGTGTGTCAGGGGAGTGCGCATTGTGTGTGTGTCAGGGGAGTGCGCATTGTGTGTGTGTCAGGGGAGTGCGCATTGTGTGTGTGTCAGGGGAATGTGCAGTGTGTGTCAGGGGAATGTGCAGTGTGTGTCAGGGGAATGTGCAGTGTGTGTCAGGGGAATGTGCAGTGTGTGTCAGGGGAATGTGCAGTGTGTGTCAGGGGAATGTGCAGTGTGTGTCAGGGGAATGTGCAGTGTGTGTCAGGGGAATGTGCAGTGTGTGTCAGGGGAATGTGCAGTGTGTGTCAGGGGAGTGCGCATTGTGTGTGTGTCAGGGGAATGCGCATTGTGTGTGTGTGTGTGTGTAAGGGAGAGTTCAGTTGGTTTGTCCATTATAACTCTCTCTCTCTCTCCCCACCTCTCTCAGGCGGTGGATGATGTGAAAAGGGGATTTATCAAGGCAGAGGAGAAGTCCTACCAGCTACAGAAATTAGCAGAACAGAAGATGATGGCCATGGTTAGTGTCTCTCTCTTTCTCCCTCTCTCTCTGCTAGTCTCTAGATGGCCATGGTTAGTGTCTCTCTCTTTCTCCCTCTCTCTCTGCTAGTCACTAGATGGCCATGGTTAGTGTCTCTCTCTTTCTCCCTCTCTCTCTGCTAGTCACTAGATGGCCATGGTTAGTGTCTCTCTCTCTCCCTCTGCTAGTCACTAGATGGCCATGGTTAGTGTCTCTCTCTCCCTCTGCTAGTCACTAGATTGCCATGGTTAGTGTCTCTCTCTCCCCCTCTCTGCTAGTCACTAGATGGCCATGGTTAGTGTCCCTCTCTCTGCTAGTCACTAGATGGCCATGGTTAGTGTCTCTCCCTCTCTGCTAGTCACTAGATGGCCATGGTTAGTGTCTCTCTCTCTCTCTCCCTCTCTGCTAGTCACTAGATGGCCATGGTTAGTGTCTCTCCCTCTCTCTCTGCTAGTCACTAGATTGCCATGGTTAGTGTCTCTCTCTCTCTCCATCTGCTAGTCACTAGATGGCCATGGTTAGTGTCCCTCTCTCTGCTAGTCACTAGGTGGCCATGGTTAGTGTCTCTCAATTCAATTCAAGGGGCTTTATTGGCATGGGAAACATGTGTTAACATTGCCAAAGCAAGTAAGGTAAACAATAAAAATTAACAGTAGACATCACACATGCAGAAGTTTCAAACCAATAAAGACATTGAAAATGTCATATTATATATATATATATATATACAGTGTTTTTACAAGGTACAAATTTGAAAGGACACAAGATAAAATAAATAAGCATAGATATGGGTTGTATTTACAATGGTGTTTGTTCCTCACTGGTTGCCCTTTTCTCGTGGCAACAGGTCACAAATCTTGCTGCTCTGATGGCACACTGTGGAATTTCACCCAGTAGATATGGGAGTTTTTCAAAATTGGATTTGTTTTCGAATTCTTTGTGGATCTGTGTAATCTGAGGGAAATATGTCTCTCTAATATGGTCATACATTGGGCAGGAGGTTAGGAAGTGCAGCTCAGTTTCCACCTCATTTTGTGGGCAGTGAGCACATAGCCTGTGTCTCTCTCTCTCTCTGCTAGTTACTAGATGACCATGGTTAGTGTCTCTCTCTCTGCTAGTTACTAGATGACAATGGTTAGTGTCTCTCTCTCTCTCTGCTAGTTACTAGATGACCATGGTTAGTGTCTCTCTCTCTCTCTGCTAGTGACTAGATGACCATGGTTAGTGTCTCTCTCTTCTAGTTACTAGATGACCATGGTTAGTCTCTCTCTCTCTCTCTGCTAGTTACTAGATGGCCATGGTTAGTGTCTCTCTCTCTCTCTGCTAGTTACTAGGTGGCCATGGTTAGTGTCTCTCTTTCTCCTCGTCTTCTAGTCACTAGGTGGCCATGGTTAGAGTGTCTCTCTCTCTCTCAATTCAATTCAAGGGGCTTTATTGGCATGGGTAACATGTGTTAACATTGCCAAAGCAAGTAAGGTAGATAATATATAAAGTGAAATAAACAATAAAAATGAACAGTAGACATCACACATACAGAAGTTTCAAAACAATAAAGACATTACAAATGTCATATTATATATATACAGTGTTTTTACAATGTACAAATGGTTAAGGACACAGGATAAAATAAATAAGCATAGATATGGGTTGTATTTACAATGGTGCGTGTTCTTCACTGGTTGCCCTTTTCTCGTGGCAACAGGTCACACATCTTGCTGCTCTGATGGCACACTGTGGAATTTCACCCAGTAGATATGGGAGTTTTTCAAAATTGGATTTGTTTTCGAATTCTTTGTGGATCTGTGTAATCTGAGGGAAATATGTCTCTCTAATATGGTCATACATTGGGCAGGAGGTTAGGAAGTGCAGCTCAGTTTCCACCTCATTTTGTGGGCAGTGAGCACATAGCCTGTCTTCTCTTGAGAGCCATGTCTGCCTACGGCGGCCTTTCTCAATAGCAAGGCTATGCTCGCTGAGTCTGTACATAGTCAAAGCTTTCCTTAATTTTGGGTCAGGTATTCTGCCGCTGTGTACTCTCTGTGTAGGGCCAAATAGCATTCTAGCTCTGTTTTTTTGTTAATTCTTTCCAATGTGTCAAGTAATTACCTTTTTGTTTTCTCATGATTTGGTTGGGTCTAATTGTGCTGCTGTCATGGGGCTCTGTAGGGTGTGTTTGTGAGCAGAGCCCCAGGACCAGCTTGCTTAGGGGACTCTTCTCCAGGTTCATCTCTCTGTAGGTGATGGCTTTGTTGTGGAAGGTTTGGGAATCGCTTCCTTTTAGGTGGTTATAGAATTTAACAGCTCTTTTCTGGATTTTGATAATTAGTGGGTATCGGCCTAATTCTGCTCTGCATGCATTATTTGGTGTTCTACGTTGTACACGGAGGATATTTTTGCAGAATTCTGCGTGCAGAGTCTCAATTTGGTGTTTGTCCCATTTTGTGAAGTCTTGGTTGGTGAGCGGACGCCAGACCTCACAACCATAAAGGGCAATGGGCTCTATGACTGATTCAAGTATTTTTAGCCAAATCCTAATTGGTATGTTGAGATTTATGTTCCTTTTGATGGCATAGAATGTCCTTCTTGCCTTGTCTCTCAGATCGTTCACAGCTTTGTGAAAGTTACCTGTGGCGCTGATGTTTAGGCCAAGGTATGTATAGTTTTTTGTGTGCTCTAGGGCAACAGTGTCTAGATGGAATTTGTATTTGTGGTCCTGGTGACTGGACCTTTTTTGGAACACCATTATTTTGTTCTTACTGAGATTTACTGTCAGGGCCCAGGTCTGACAGATTCTGTGCATAAGATCTAGGTGCTGCTGTAGGCCCTCCTTGGTTGGTGACAGAAGCACCAGATCATCAGCAAACAGCAGACATTTGACTTCAGATTCTAGTAGGGTGAGGCCGGGTGCTGCAGACTTTTCTAGTGCCCGCGCCAGTTCGTTGATATATATGTTGAAGAGGGTGGGGCTTAAGCTGCATCCCTGTCTAACCCCACGACCCTGTGTGAAGAAATGTGTGTGTTTTTTGCCAATTTTAACTGCACACTTGTTGTTTGTGTACATGGATTTTATGATGTCGTATGTTTTACCCCCAACACCACTTTCCATCAGTTTGTATAGCAGACCCTCATGCCAAATTGAGTCGAAGGCTTTTTTGAAATCAACAAAGCATGAGAAGACTTTGCCTTTGTTTTGGTTTGTTTGGTTGTCAATTAGGGTGTGCAGGGTGAATACATGGGCTGTTGAACGGTAATTTGGTAAAAAGCCAATTTGACATTTGCTCAGTACATTGTTTTCATTGAGGAAGTGTACGAGTCTGCTGTTAATGATAATGCAGAGGATTTTTCCAAGGTTACTGTTGACGCATATTCCACGGTAGTTATTGGGGTCGAATTTGTCTCCATTTTTGTGGATTGGGGTGATCAGTCCTTGGTTCCAAATATTGGGGAAGATGCCAGAGCTAAGGATGATGTTAAAGAGTTTTAGTATAGCCAATTGGAATTTGTTGTCTGTATATTTGATCATTTCATTGAGGATACCATCAACACCACAGGCCTTTTTGGGTTTGAGGGTTTTTATTTTGTCCTGTAACTCATTCAATGTTATTGGAGAATCCAGTGGGTTCTGGTAGTCTTTAATAGTTGATTCTAAGATCTGTATTTGATCATGTATATGTTTTTGCTCTTTATTCTTTGTTATAGAGCCAAAAAGATTGGAGAAGTGGTTTACCCATACATCTCCATTTTGGATAGATAATTCTTTGTGTTGTTGTTTGTTTAGTGTTTTCCAATTTTCCCAGAAGTGGTTAGAGTCTATGGATTCTTCAATTACATTGAGCTGATTTCTGACATGCTGTTCCTTCTTTTTCCGTAGTGTATTTCTGTATTGTTTTAGTGATTCACCATAGTGAAGGCGTAGACTCAGGTTTTCTGGGTCTCTATGTTTTTGGTTGGGCAGGTTTCTCAATTTCTTTCTTAGAATTTTGCATTCTTCATCAAACCATTTGTCATTGTTGTTAATTTTCTTCGGTTTTCTATTTGAGATTTTTAGATTTGATAGGGAAGCTGAGAGGTCAAATATACTGTTAAGATTTTCTACTGCCAAGTTTACACAGTTTTGTCTCTCTCTCTCTCTCTCTGCTAGTCACTAGATGGCCATGGTTAGTGTCTCTCTCTCCCTCTCTGCTAGTCACTAGATGGCCATGGTTAGCGTCTCTCTGTCCTTGTCTTCTAGTCACTAGATGGCCATGGTTAGTGTCTCTCTCTCTCTCTCCCTCTCTTCTAGTCACTAGATGGCCATGGTTAGTGTCTCTCTGTCCTTGTCTTCTAGTCACTAGATGGCCATGGTTAGTGTCTCTCTCTCTCTCTCTCTCTCTCTCTCCCTCTCTTCTAGTCACTAGATGGCCATGGTTAGTGTCTCTCTCTCTCCCTCTCTTCTAGTCACTAGATGGCCATGGTTAGCGTCTCTCTCTCTCTCCCTCTCTGCTCGTCACTAGATGGCCATGGTTAGTGTCTCTCTCTCTCCCTCTCTGCTAGTCACTAGATGGCCATGGTTAGTGTCTCTCTCTCCCTCTCTGCTAGTCACTAGATGGCCATGGTAAGTGTCTCTCTCTGCCTCTCTTCTAGTCACTAGATGGCCATGGTTAGTGTCTCTCTCCCTCTCTGCTAGTCACTAGATGGCCATGGTTAGTGTCTCTCTCTGCCTCTCTTCTAGTCACTAGATGGCCATGGTTAGTGTCTCTCTCTCCCTCTCTGCTAGTCACTAGATGGCCATGGTTAGTGTCTCTCTCTCCCTCTCTGCTAGTCACTAGATGGCCATGGTTAGTGTCTCTCTCCCTTTCTTCTAGTCACTAGATGACCATGGTAAGTGTCTCTCTCTCTCTGCCTCTCTTCTAGTCTCTAGATGGCCATGCTACAACAGACATTAATGTCACAACTAATGAGCAAGTACAGTATATGACTGTCAAAAAGAAAGGAGGACCAAGGCCCTCTTCAGATAATGAATTAAAATGCCTTTTTTTGTGTGGCATGTTCAATGGAAACAAGGATTTTAAACTCTGACACGTTTCGACTGCATGGCCTTCGTCAGGGAGCACATGTCTGGTCTTCCATTCTGGTTAAGGGTAGTGCTGTAATAGATGGGAATAAACTAGGTCATGTAGCGTAAGACTTGGTATATACATGGCATATATGACCAAATAGACATGGAACATAGGATGGTTTCTAGAAGCAGTTGTCTGACCCCTAAATGTTCTCTCTTTCCCCCAGTATCTCAGTATGTTACGGGGCTGTGAAGGCTACAATGAGATCATCTTCCCACACTGCTCCTGTGACTCCCGACGCAAAGGCCACGTCGTCACAGCCATCAGCATACACCACTTTAAACTGCACGCCTGCACAGAGGAGGGAACGCTAGAGGTACGGAGAACGTGTGTGTGTGTGTGTGTGTGTGTGTTGACCCTGTCTCTCTATAACAGAACCAGGTGATCGTGTTTGAGTGGGTGGAGATGCAGCACTGGGACACTGATGAGGAGGGCATGGCCTTCTGCTTCCAGTACGCCAGGGCAGAGAAGAAACCTCGCTGGGTCAAGATCTTTACTCCCTATGTGAGTCTCACACACACTCACAGTACATACCTTTTGAGAGTCCCAAAGAATGTCTGAACATGATGTATCAATGAGCAGAGAGTTAACCCTTTGTTGTGCTGTGTCCTGTGCTGTGTCCAGTTCAACTACCTGCATGAGTGCGTTGAGAGAGTCTTCTGTGAACTCAAGTGGAGGAAAGAGGTGAGAAGAGGGTTGTATACTGCTTTGTACTGTCTACTGGCTAACCAGCAGTCGTATACTGCCATGTACTGTCTACTGGCAAACCAGCAGTCTTATACTGCCATTCACTGTCTACTGGCAAACCAGCAGTCTTATGCTGCCATGTACTGTCTACTGGCTAACCAGCAGTCTTATACTGCCATGTACTGTCTACTGGCTAACCAGCAGTCTTATACTGCCATGTACTGTCTACTGGCTAACCAGCAGTCTTATGCTGCCATGTTCTGTCTACTGGCTAACCAGCAGTCTTATACTGCCATGTACTGTCTACTGGCTAACCAGCAGTCTTATACTGCCATTCACTGTCTACTGGCAAACCAGCAGTCTTATGCTGCCATGTACTGTCTACTGGCTAACCAGCAGTCTTATACTGCCATGTACTGTCTACTGGCTAACCAGCAGTCTTATACTGCCATTCACTGTCTACTGGCAAACCAGCAGTCTTATGCTGCCATGTACTGTCTACTGGCTAACCAGCCGTCTTATGCTGCCATGTACTGTCTACTGGCTAACCAGCAGTCTTATGCTGCCAAGTACTGTCTACTGGCTAACCAGCAGTCTTATACTGCCATGTACTGTCTACTGGCTCACCAGCAGTCTTATACTGCCATGTACTGTCTACTGGCTCACCAGCAGTCTTATACTGCCATGTACTGTCTACTGGCTAACCAGCCGTCTTATGCTGCCATTCACTGTCTACTGGCTAACCAGCAGTCTTATGCTGCCATGTACTGTCTACTGGCTAACCAGCAGTCTTATGCTGCCATGTACTGGCTCACCAGCAGTCTTATACTGCCATGTACTGTCTACTGGCTCACCAGTCGTCTTATGCTGCCATGTACTGTCTACTGGCTAACCAGCAGTCTTCTACTGCCATGTACTGTCTACTGGCTAACCAGCAGTCTTATACTGCCATTCACTTTCTACTGGCTAACCAGCCGTCTTATGCTGCCATTCACTGTCTACTGGCTGACCAGCCGTCTTATGCTGCCATTCACTGTCTACTGGCTGACCAGCCGTCTTTTGCTGCCATGTACTGTCTACTGGCTAACCAGCCGTCTTATGCTGCCATGTACTGTCTACTGGCTAACCAGCAGTCTTATGCTGCCATGTACTGTCTACTGGCTAACCAGCAGTCTTATGCTGCCATGTACTGTCTACTGGCTCAACAGCAGTCTTATACTGCCATGTACTGTTTACTGGCTCAACAGCAGTCTTATACTGCCATGTACTGTCTACAGGCTAACCAGCAGTCTTATGCTGCCATGTACTGTCTACTGGCTAACCAGCAGTCTTATACTGCCATGTACTATCTACTGGCTCAACAGCAGTCTTATACTGCCATGTACTGTCTACTGGCTCAACAGCAGTCTTATACTGCCATGTACTGTCTACTGGCTGACCAGCCGTCTTATGCTGCCATTCACTGTCTACTGGCTAACCAGCTGTCTTTTGCTGCCATGTACTGTCTACTGGCTAACCAGCAGTCTTATGCTGCCATGTACTGTCTACTGGCTAACCAGCAGTCTTATGCTGCCATGTACTGTCTACTGGCTAACCAGCCGTCTTATGCTGCCATGTACTGTCTACTGGCTAACCAGCCGTCTTATGCTGCCATGTACTGTCTACTGGCTAACCAGCCGTCTTATGCTGCCATGTACTGTCTACTGGCTAACCAGCAGTCTTACGCTGCCATGTACTGTCTACTGGCTAACCAGCAGTCTTATGCTGCCATGTACTGTCTACTGGCTAACCAGCAGTCTTATACTGCCATGTACTGTCTACTGGCTAACCAGCAGTCTTATGCTGCCATTCACTGTCTACTGGTTCAACAGCAGTCTTATACTGCCATGTACTGTCTACTGGCTCAACAGCAGTCTTATACTGCCATGTACTGTCTACTGGCTCACCAGCAGTCTTATACTGCCATGTACTGTCTACTGGCTAACCAGCAGTCTTATGCTGCCATGTACTGTCTACTGGCTAACCAGCCGTCTTATGCTGCCATGTACTGTCTACTGGCTAACCAGCCGTCTTATGCTGCCATGTACTGTCTACTGGCTAACCAGCAGTCTTATGCTGCCATGTACTGTCTCCTGGCTAACCAGCAGTCTTATGCTGCCATGTACTGGCTCACCAGCAGTCTTATACTGCCATGTACTGTCTACTGGCTCACCAGCAGTCTTATACTGCCATGTACTGTCTACTGGCTAACCAGCAGTCTTATGCTGCCATGTACTGTCTACTGGCTAACCAGCAGTCTTATGCTGCCATGTACTGTCTACTGGCTAACCAGCAGTCTTATGCTGCCATGTACTGTCTACTGGCTAGCCAGCAGTCTTATACTGCCATGTACTGTCTACTGGCTAACCAGCCGTCTTATACTGCCATGTACTGTCTACTGGCTAACCAGCAGTCTTATGCTGCCATGTACTGTCTACTGGCTAACCAGCAGTCTTATGCTGCCATGTACTGTCTACTGGCTAACCAGCTGTCTTATACTGCCATGTACTGTCTAACCAGCAGTCTTATACTGCCATGTACTGTCTACTGGCTAACCAGCAGTCTTATGCTGCCATGTACTGTCTACTGGCTCACCAGCAGTCTTATACTGCCATGTACTGTCTACTGGCTCACCAGCTGTCTTATACTGACATGTACTGTCTAACCAGCAGTCTTATACTGCCATGTACTGTCTACTGGCTAACCAGCCGTCTTATGCTGCCATGTACTGTCTACTGGCTAACCAGCAGTCTTATGCTGCCATGTACTGTCTACTGGCTAACCAGCAGTCTTATGCTGACATGTACTGTCTACTGGCTAACCAGCAGTCTTATGCTGCCATGTACTGTCTACTGGCTCACCAGCAGTCTTATGCTGCCATGTACTGTCTACTGGCTAACCAGCAGTCTTATACTGCCATGTACTGTCTACTGGCTCACCAGCAGTCTTATGCTGCCATGTACTGTCTACTGGCTCACCAGCAGTCTTATGCTGCCATGTACTGTCTACTGGCTCACCAGCAGTCTTATGCTGCCATGTACTGTCTACTGGCTAACCAGCAGTCTTATGCTGCCATGTACTGTCTACTGGCTCACCAGCAGTCTTATGCTGCCATGTACTGTCTACTGGCTAACCAGCAGTCTTATACTGCCATGTACTGTCTACTGGCTCACCAGCAGTCTTATGCTGCCATGTACTGTCTATTGGCTAACCAGCAGTCTTATACTGCCATGTACTGTCTACTGGCTAACCAGCAGTCTTATACTGCCATGTACTGTCTACTAGCTAACCAGCAGTCTTATACTGCCATGTACTGGCTCACCAGCAGTCTTATGCTGCCATGTACTGTCTACTGGCTAACCAGCAGTCTTATGCTGCCATGTACTGTCTACTGGCTAACCAGCAGTCTTATGCTGCCATGTACTGTCTACTGGCTAACCAGCAGTCTTATGCTGCCATGTACTGTCTACTGGCTAACCAGCAGTCTTATGCTTCCATGTACTGTCTACTGGCTAACCAGCCGTCTTATACTGCCATGTACTGTCTACTGGCTCACCAGCAGTCTTATGCTGCCATGTACTGTCTACTGGCTCACCAGCAGTCTTATGCTGCCATGTACTGTCTACTGGCTAACCAGCAGTCTTATGCTGCCATGTACTGTCTACTGGCTCACCAGCAGTCTTATGCTGCCATGTACTGTCTACTGGCTAACCAGCAGTCTTATACTGCCATGTACTGTCTACTGGCTCACCAGCAGTCTTATGCTGCCATGTACTGTCTACTGGCTAACCAGCAGTCTTATACTGCCATGTACTGTCTACTGGCTAACCAGCAGTCTTATACTGCCATGTACTGTCTACTGGCTAACCAGCAGTCTTATACTGCCATGTACTGGCTCACCAGCAGTCTTATACTGCCATGTACTGGCTCACCAGCAGTCTTATGCTGCCATGTACTGTCTACTGGCTAACCAGCAGTCTTATGCTGCCATGTACTGTCTACTGGCTAACCAGCAGTCTTATGCTGCCATGTACTGTCTACTGGCTAACCAGCAGTCTTATGCTGCCATGTACTGTCTACTGGCTAACCAGCAGTCTTATGCTGCCATGTACTGTCTACTGGCTAACCAGCAGTCTTATGCTTCCATGTACTGTCTACTGGCTAACCAGCCGTCTTATACTGCCATGTACTGTCTACTGGCTAACCAGCAGTCTTATACTGCCATGTACTGTCTACTGGCTAACCAGCAGTCTTATACTGCCATGTACTGGCTCACCAGCAGTCTTATGCTGCCATGTACTGTCTACTGGCTAACCAGCAGTCTTATGCTGCCATGTACTGTCTACTGGCTAACCAGCAGTCTTATGCTGCCATGTACTGTCTACTGGCTAACCAGCAGTCTTATGCTGCCATGTACTGTCTACTGGCTAACCAGCAGTCTTATGCTTCCATGTACTGTCTACTGGCTAACCAGCAGTCTTATGCTGCCATGTACTGTCTACTGGCTAACCAGCAGTCTTATGCTTCCATGTACTGTCTACTGGCTAACCAGCCGTCTTATACTGCCATGTACTGTCTACTGGCTAACCAGCAGTCTTATACTGCACATTTCACTTGCTCATATCTTTTGAATGTTGTCCACTGATATTGTTTGATGAAAATGTTGTGTAATATTGTGTGTCTCCAGGTGGAAGAGGAGGCTGTGGATAAGGACAATAAGAACTGCAGTAAAGAAGGTATGTGTAGCAAGGTAAGGCTTTGCCTCTGTCTCTGGTTCAGCGGACTGGGCCTGTGCGTGCGTGCGTGCGTGCGTGCGTGCGTGCGTGTGTGTGTGTGTCCATATTGTGCATTTTTGCCAGCCTGCGCAGGTTGTCGTTTCCTGAGCTGTGTGTCTGTTTCAGAATATCTTCCAGCTGTTGAGACACAGAAGGGATGGAGGCACCTAGGAGGAGAGATCATCACCTCCTAAACATGCTCTCCTCCATCCATCCCTCTGGTCTGGTTCGGCCCGGAACTACCACCACTACCTGTCCTCACACAACTACTACTACACCAACTACAAACCAACAACCTACAACTTCTACATACCAATAACAGCAACTACAGATCAACAACCACTACACACCATCAAACTACAAATGAACAACTTCTGGACTGACTGACGGAGAAACAACGACGCACACTACAACTTAAGCTGTTATTCACCATGAACCCTTGAATCCACCCCAAACACACAATATAAACACAAGCCAACAGGAAGCTACAGTAGAAACATATAGCAGGTTTATACAGGTGAATAAGTAACTCTAAAGACTTAGATACATGCCTTCATACATCGCGTCACCTCTTTGGTCAGAAATCCATGGAGACCTGTGACTATTGGCTAAGGAGGCTGACGTCTTGTGGTGGGATTGGATGAAGGAGATGGTTCTCTGGGCCGATATTGGACAAGGGATTTGACACGTGCAAGGCCATTGGGTGTTTTGTGGCCACCTTGGAGTGCTCTGGACTGGAACAGAGTGCAGTGGTAGAAGAGAACAAAAGAGGGATACAGATGCTGGAACAGAACCTGTTCTAAAGGAGGAAATGGCTGGTGGTGATGGAACAGAACCTGTTCTAAAGGAGGAAATGGCTGGTGGTGATGGAACAGAACCTGTTCTAAAGGAGGAAATGGCTGGTGGTGATGGAACAGAACCTGTTCTAAAGGAGGAAATGGCTGGTGGTGATGGAACAGAACCTGTTCTAAAGGAGGAAATGGCTGGTGGTGATGGAACAGAACCTGTTCTAAAGGAGGAAATGGCTGGTGGTGATGGAACAGAACCTGTTCTAAAAGAGGAAATGGCTGGTGGTGATGGAACAGAACCTGTTCTAAAGGAGGAAATGGCTGGTGGTGATGGAACAGAACCTGTTCTAAAGGAGGAAATGGCTGGTGGTGATGGAACAGAACCTGTTCTAAAGGAGGAAATGGCTGGTGGTGATGGAACAGAACCTGTTCTAAAAGAGGAAATGGCTGGTGGTGATGGAACAGAACCTGTTCTAAAGGAGGAAATGGCTGGTGGTGATGGAACAGAACCTGTTCTAAAGGAGGAAATGGCTGGTGGTGATGGAACAGAACCTGTTCTAAAAGAGGAAATGGCTGGTGGTGATGGAACAGAACCTGTTCTAAAGGAGGAAATGGCTGGTGGTGATGGAACAGAACCTGTTCTAAAAGAGGAAATGGCTGGTGGTGATGGAACAGAACCTGTTCTAAAGGAGGAAATGGCTGGTGGTGATGGAACAGAACCTGTTCTAAAGGAGGAAATGGCTGGTGGTGATGGAACAGAACCTGTTCTAAAAGAGGAAATGGCTGGTGGTGATGGAACAGAACCTGTTCTAAAAGAGGAAATGGCTGGTGGTGATGGAACAGAACCTGTTCTAAAGGAGGAAATGGCTGGTGGTGATGGAACAGAACCTGTTCTAAAAGAGGAAATGGCTGGTGGTGATGGAACAGAACCTGTTCTAAAGGAGGAAATGGCTGGTGGTGATGGAACAGAACCTGTTCTAAAGGAGGAAATGGCTGGTGGTGATGGACTGAGGAGACGCATCTGAAAAGTTATAAAACAGGAACTGTGTGTGTGTGTGTGTGTGTGTGTGTGTGTGTGGACTGATTATGGACAGGTGTGAGAGTCTAGGTTGGAACCCTGGAGGTAGAAACAACCCTTCTCTCTGACTCTGAACTGAACTCCCAGAATGAGTCTAGACAGACAGACGGAGGGAACCGGCCACATGGTACAAGAGACTGGACTCATATGAACCACACAGACCGATTGACATATGGATATTATCTCCTGTTTGTAGCCACTCTCTCCATTTCAAAGAGATCTACTGGAGAGGCTGTGAGAGAGAGAGACTAAGAGAGAGAGAGAGAAAAAAAAAAATAATACATTTCCTTTATTTGTGACTATTAGGCCGAGCAGAACCATGGGTAGCATGTGTGTTTCAGCTGCTGGTTCTGTTTTGGTTTACAGATGCTGAAATTGCCCTGAAGCCATTTTTGAATACACAAACCTTCTCATAAAACACACACACACAGAATGCTCATCATGTAGGAATTGGATCCCAGGAAAGTATTCTGCCATCTTGACAGATACCTGAACAAGGAACATGTTTACTTCACCTGTGTGTTTTGTGTAAAGACATATAAATATATATATAAAATGACATATATCATTTTTAATGTGGACATTTCAGACATTGGACAGAATAGCACAAAAAGAACCCTGTAAGATGTTGACCACATTAAGCTCAATATGTATTCATTCTATGCTAGCCTAAGCTTTCTGTTCTGCTGATGCCTAACCATGGGGTCTCATGAAGACTATTTATACTGGGTTGTAAATAACACTGAACTCAAAGTGCATCTCGATTTACATGTTTTGTGTCTTTCTGTTCTTGAGAAAAAGTGTGATGCTTTAGAAAACACATTGTGATTGTCAGTTTGTAGTTGATATATTGGTCCTTGTGTATCTGAAGAAGCTGCAGTGCTCAGAACGACCTGCAGGGGTCTCCCTCCCACTGAGAAACACTAGATCAGTTCCTACAGAACAGGGCTGGCCAGTATTCTAACAGAGGGCCGGTGTGGGTGCAGGCTTTTGCCCCAACCAAGCAGTAACACACCTGATTCAATATCTGGTGGATGTTATCATTGGATGCTGATGCAACACCACACACATCTTTAAATGCAGTGTTAACCTACAGCAGGGTTTCCCAGTGGTGTAGTAGGAGCTACACGGAGGTATACGCTCTAAACCCCACAGAGGTTTAAACAGTGGTGTAGTAGGAGCTACACGGAGGTATACGTTCTAAACCCCACAGAGGTTTAAACAGTGGTGTAGTAGGAGCTACACGGAGGTATACACCCTAAACCCCACAGAGGTTTAAACAGTGGTGTAGTAGGTATACGCCCAAACCCCACAGAGGTTTAATCAGTGGTGTAGTAGGTATGCGCCCAAACCCCACAGAGGTTTAAACAGTGGTGTAGTAGGAGCTACACGGGGGTATACGCTCTAAACCCCACAGAGGTTTAAACAGTGGTGTAGTAGGAGGTATACGCCCAAACCCCACAGAGGTTTAAACAGTGGTGTAGTAGGAGGTATACGCTCTAAACCCCACAGAGGTTTAAACAGTGGTGCAGTAGGAGCTACACGGAGGTATACACCCTAAACCCCACAGAGGTTTAAACAGTGGTGTAGTAGGAGCTACACGGAGGTATACGCTCTAAACCCCACAGAGGTTTAAACAGTGGTGCAGTAGGAGCTACACGGAGGTATACGTTCTAAACCCCACAGAGGTTTAAACAGTGGTGCAGTAGGAGCTACACGGAGGTATACACCCTAAACCCCACAGAGGTTTAAACAGTGGTGCAGTAGGAGCTACACGGAGGTATACGCTCTAAACCCCATAGAGGTTTAATCAGTGGTGTAGTAGGAGCTACACGGAGGTATACGCTCTAAACCCCACAGAGGTTTAAACAGTGGTGTAGTAGGTATACGCCCAAACCCCACAGAGGTTTAATCAGTGGTGTAGTAGGAGCTACACGTTCTAAACCCCACAGAGGTTTAAACAGTGGTGCAGTAGGAGCTACACGGAGGTATACGCCCAAACCCCACAGAGGTTTAATCAGTGGTGTAGTAGGAGCTACACGGAGGTATACGCTCTAAACCCCATAGAGGTTTAATCAGTGGTGTAGTAGGAGCTACACGGAGGTATACGTTCTAAACCCCACAGAGGTTTAAACAGTGGTGTAGTAGGAGCTACACGGAGGTATACGCTCTAAACCCCACAGAGGTTTAAACAGTGGTGTAGTAGGTATACGCCCAAACCCCACAGAGGTTTAATCAGTGGTGTAGTAGGAGCTACACGTTCTAAACCCCACAGAGGTTTAATCAGTGGTGTAGTAGGAGCTACACGTTCTAAACCCCATAGAGGTTTAATCAGTGGTGTAGTAGGAGCTACACGGAGGTATACGTTCTAAACCCCACAGAGGTTTAAACAGTGGTGTAGTAGGAGCTACACGGAGGTATACGCCCTAAACCCCACCGAGGTTTAAACAGTGGTGTAGTAGGAGCTACACGGAGGTATACACCCTAAACCCCACAGAGGTTTAAACAGTGGTGTATTAGGTATACGCCCAAACCCCACAGAGGTTTAATCAGTGGTGTAGTAGGAGCTACACGGAGGTATACGTTCTAAACCCCACAGAGGTTTAAACAGTGGTGCAGTAGGAGCTACACGGAGGTATACGCTCTAAACCCCACGGAGGTTTAAACAGTGGTGCAGTAGGAGCTACACGGAGGTATACGCTCTAAACCCCAAAGAGGTTTAAACAGTGGTGTAGTAGGAGCTACACGGAGGTATACACCCTAAACCCCACAGAGGTTTAATCAGTGGTGTAGTAGGAGCTACACGTTCTAAACCCCACAGAGGTTTAAACAGTGGTGTAGTAGGAGCTACACGGAGGTATACGCTCTAAACCCCATAGAGGTTTAATCAGTGGTGTAGTAGGAGCTACACGGAGGTATACGCCCAAACCCCACAGAGGTTTAAACAGTGGTGTAGTAGGAGCTACACGGAGGTATACGCCCAAACCCCACAGAGGTTTAAACAGTGGTGTAGTAGGAGCTACACGGAGGTATACGTTCTAAACCCCACAGAGGTTTAAACAGTGGTGTAGTAGGAGCTACACGGAGGTATACGCTCTAAACCCCACAGAGGTTTAAACAGTGGTGTAGTAGGTATACGCCCAAACCCCACAGAGGTTTAATCAGTGGTGTAGTAGGAGCTACACGTTCTAAACCCCACAGAGGTTTAAACAGTGGTGCAGTAGGAGCTACACGGAGGTATACGCTCTAAACCCCACAGAGGTTAAACAGTGGTGTAGTAGGAGCTACACTGAGGTATACACCCTAAACCCCACAGAGGTTTAATCAGTGGTGTAGTAGGAGCTACACGGAGGTATATGCCCAAACCCCACAGAGGTTTAATCAGTGGTGTAGTAGGAGCTACACGGAGGTCCACACCCAAACCCCACAGAGGTTTAATCAGTGGTGTAGTAGGAGCTACACGGAGGTATACGTTCTAAACCCCACAGAGGTTTAAACAGTGGTGTAGTAGGAGCTACACGGAGGTATACGTTCTAAACCCCACAGAGGTTTAAACAGTGGTGTAGTAGGAGCTACACGGAGGTATACGTTCTAAACCCCACAGAGGTTTAAACAGTGGTGTAGTAGGAGCTACACGGAGGTATACGTTCTAAACCCCACAGAGGTTTAAACAGTGGTGTAGTAGGAGCTACACGGAGGTATACGCTCTAAACCCCACAGAGGTTTAAACAGTGGTGTAGTAGGAGCTACACGGAGGTATACACCCTAAACCCCACAGAGGTTTAAACAGTGGTGTAGTAGGAGCTACACGGAGGTATACGTTCTAAACCCCACAGAGGTTTAAATAAAGGTTCAGTAAAATAAATATGCACAAACCCACTTTTTGTTCAGTGGACATTGGGTATAGTCACTTCTAAATTCCCACTGATCCGTATCAAAGTAGTGTAGTGGTGGTATAAACGGTATCAAGTATGTGGTACAATAGAGAAAGTACTACACAATCATAAAGCATGTGTATTATATACTCACGTGTGCTGCACACAGCCAAGTTTCAGCTGAATATCATGACAGTAAGAGCCACAGCTGGTTGTCCCATGGAGCAGCTCACAGCTGGTAGGGTAGGTAGGACTTGCCTAGTTAAATAAAGGTTAAATGAATCAAATCAAAAAATAATGGGTAAGCAAATCAGGTACTGAAACAGTTTGTCGAAAGTCTTGGTTGAATCTTTGCAGTGCTCAATTCAGTCATCATGTGCTGTTTTGAATTAACAATTCCAAATGCTTTCCCAGGGAAAACTTCCTAATTAAAGCTGCAATATGTAAATTTGGGCAACCCAACAAGTTCATAGAGGTTGAGAATGTACAAAGACTCTGTATAATTACTTATTGTTTTGTCACAAACTGAAATTAGGCGAACTTAGAATTTTAGCAACCAGGAAATGGCGGAGCTATTTCTATATAGTGCATCTTTAAATGTTGACTGCAAATTAGGCCTACATTATATAATTATGATTTGTATCAATCTGGAGGGCATTTCTTTTGAAAACTCTGCAGTCACATGTACTCTACTGTAGGCCTACATGGTAGAGTACAGACACTGCGAGCCACATGATATTTTGCTTAATTATTTTAAAGGGCAACTAGTCCGTCCCAAAAATCGTATTTTAGATTTTCCCCAGATGTCAAAAATGGTCTCCTTGTGCGGTATAAGCATTAATATGGGCTTTACATGCATTTGTTGTTTTTCTATGAAAGATTTTCTGGCAAAATGATGGTGTACTCACTTCTCCAGGCACCGCTACACCAATGGGTTTTCCTGTATCTGTGAGTGATTTGATTTGGGACCTGATTCTCCAACAGGCTTAGGCTGTTTACGCAATGGATCATCATGTCTCACTCCCATAGGCTGCTTCACTTGTCAATCATGTCTCTGCTATCTCGCCCTGTAATCTGCGATATCTCTCTCTCAAACACTCCTCTGCCCCTCGTCGTCAACTCTTTATTTAAGTAAGATATTAAGCTCTACTTCTCATATCCTACAGTGTCTTCACCTGTCTGACAAATCAAGCAAATGAGAAAATAAAACAATCTGAAGAGAACCACACATGGTTGAATTGATGAAAGCTGAAGTCATTTAGTAATTTAACTTATTGACTTATTGTAATGAATTGTAACATTATTTTAAATGAAATTAATTATTAATGGAAAACATTGATGTCTTCTCTCCCTTGGTATCTCCAACTCTAATCTCAATTACCTAGTTTCTAGTGCACTTATGCCCAAGAATGGAAAGTGTGTGTGGGGGTGCACTTGGCACCAGTCTGTGATTTGTGTTTGTTCATCGATTATTTCATTGATAAACACCCTGGTAGATATCGGGTGATGAAGAGATAAATGTATTGTTCCACTGAAGCCAAATAAAATCTAAGATAAGTAGGTTTTCTGCTGCACCCAGAATGGACCATTTACACTATTACACCATTTTCTACGCATCTTAAATCAGAATGGACATATTACCACCCCCAGCTGCTCTCTCTTCCTCTCTCTTTCTCTTCTCTGCCTCTCTCTTCCTCTTCTCTCTCTCTCTCTTCCTCTTCTCTGCCTCTCTCTCTTCCTCTTCTCTCTCTCTCGCTCTTCCTCTCTCTTCCTCTTCTCTCTTTCTCTCTCGCTCTTCCTCTCTCTTCCTCTTCTCTCTTTCTCTCTCTCTCTTCCTCTTCTCTGCCTTTCCTCCCGCTCTTTCTCTCTCTTCCTCTTCTCTCTTCCTCTCTCTTCCTCTTCTCTGCCTCTCTCTCTTCCTCTTCTCTCTCTTCCTCTCTCTTCCTCTTCTCTCTCTCTTCCTCTTCTCTGCCTTTCCTCCCGCTCTTTCTCTCTCTCTCTCGCTCTTCCTCTCTCTTCCTCTTCTCTCTTCCTCTTTCTCTCTCTCTCGCTCTTCCTCTCTCTTCCTCTTCTCTCTTCCTCTTTCTCTCTCTTCCTCTTCTCTGCCTTTCCTCCCGCTCTTTCTCTCTCTTCCTCTTCTCTCTCTTCCTCTTCTCTGCCTCTCTCTCTTCCTCTCTCTTCCTCTGCCTCTCTCTCTCTTCTCTCTCTCTTCCTCTTCTCTCTCTCTCTCTTCCTCTTCTCTGCCTTTCCTCCTGCTCTTTCTCTCTCTCTCTCTCTCTTCCTCTTCTCTGCCTCTCTCTCTTCCTCTTCTCTCTCTCTCTCTCTCTTCCTCTTCTCTGCCTTTCCTCCCGCTCTTTCTCTTTTCCTCTAATGAGAGTGGTAAGACAATTATCTGCTGGACAGAAAGTGTCTCCTTATCGACCCACAGAGAGCCATCTACAACCACTAATCAAGCCGTATTGATTAGAGGGGGTGTTGATATCACATACCACTAACTGACCGACACAGAGAGACACTAAATATACACTGTTTTGAAACACAGACTTGAAAAGTTGTCTCTCAACTCTAAACAGAAAAGATTCAGTTGATATGTCTTTGGGTCCTTTAGCCCAGGAGAAATCCAACCTGAACGTCCCTATTACATGGCTAGAACATATTTTCAATGCGACTATAAATCATTATTTATGTTCATTCTTTTCTCTTTTTCCAACTGAGCAGACACAAAATCTGACAGCATTGCACAAAGAGGTGTGTGTTTGGGTGGATGCATCCCTGTGCAAATGTGTGAACTGCGACAGGACAGAGGACTTGCTGCAGTCACATCCTGGCACTGTGTTACTAGTGGTCCTGTGTGTGTCCACATCTGCATGTACAGAGCCTTCAGAAAGTGTTCACATTCCTTGACTTTTTCCACATTTTGTTACATTACAGCCTTATTCTAAAATGTATTAAATAGAGATTGTTTTTGTCACTGGCCAACTCATTACCCCATTTATCTATTATTTTACCAGGTAAGTTGACTCAGAACACATTCTCATTTGCAGCAAAGACCTGGAGAATAGTTACAGGGGATGAGCCAATTGTAAACTGGGGATTATTAGGTGACCATGATGGTTTGAGGGCCAGATTGGGAATTTAGCCAGGACACAGGGTTTAACACCCCAACTCTTACAATAACTGCCATGGGATCTTTAATGACCTCAGAGAGTCAGGACACCCGTTTAACGACCCATCCAAAAGTCGGCACCCTACACAGGGCAATCACTGCCCTGGGGTATTGGGATATTTTTTTAGACCAGAGGAAATAGTGCCTCCTACTGGCCCTCCAACACCACTTCCAGCAGCATCTGGTCTCCCATCCAGGAACTGACCAGGACCAACCCAGTAGTGGTCTGCAGGGTGGTATGCTGCTGGCCTGAATAACATCAAAGAGGAATTATGTTTTTCCAAATTTTTAGGAGTAAACATGTTCTTAACAATTCACATAAGTTGCATGGACTCACTCTGTGTGGGATAATAGTGTTTTAACACGGTTTTTGAATAACTACCTCCCCTCTGTACCCCACACACACAATTATATTTAAGGTCCTTCGTTTGACCAATGAATTTAAAACACAGATTCAACCACAAAGACCAAGGAGGTTTTCCAATGCCTCATAGAGAAGGGCACCTATTTGTAGAAGGGTAAAAATGTAAAAAAGGTTGAGGCTCCCCATTAGCTGCTCTGCCAAAGCAGCAGCTTCTCCTTCTGGGTTCCAGAACATTAAGATAGTTATATACAATAACAAATATGACATTACATTACACCGTTCACAACATATTAAGTGTGTTCCCTCAGGTCACTACTCTACTAGCACATATCTTCAATACAAAATCCATGTGTACGTGTGTGTGTTATCATGTCTTTATCTTGGCCAGGTCGCAGTTGCAAATGAGAACTTGTTCTCAACTAGCCTACCTGGTTAAATAAAGGTGAAATAAAAAATAAAATGAAAAAATGTGTCTGTGCCTGTATCTTCACAGCTCCCGTTGTTCCATAAGGTGTATTTTTATCTGTTTTTATTAATATAATCCTACTGCTTGCATCAGTTACCTGATGTGGAATAGAGTTGTAGCCATGGTTCCATGTACTGTAGTACCGTGTGCCTCCCATTGTCTGTTCTGGACTTTGAATATCCCTTTGAACATGGTGAAGGTATTAATTACACTTTGGATGGTGTATCAATACACCCAGTCACTACAAAGATACAGGCGTCCTTCCTAAGGAAACCATTCAGGGATTTTACCATGATGACAATGGCGACTTTAAAACAGTTAGAGTTTAATGGCTGTGATAGGAAAAAACTGAGGATGGATAAACAACATTGTAGATACTCCACATACTCCATAAGAAGGAAGCCTGTACAGAATAACATTTTCCAAAACAAGCATCCTGTTTGCAACAAGCTGCTTAAGTAATGCTGCAAAAATAGATTGTGGCAAAACACTTTTTCCTGAATGTTTGGGGCAAATCCAATACAACACATTACTGGGGGCGGGTGGTTCAGGAGAAAACAGAAACTGAATGGAGCTAAGCACAGCAACAATCCTAGAGGAAAACCTGGTTCAGTCTGCTTTCCACCAGACACTGAGACATGAATTCACCTTTCAGCAGGATAATAACCTAAAACACATGGCCAAATATACTCACAGCTCTTAGAGACTTACCCAGAGAGACTCACAGCTCTTAGAGGCTTACCCAGAGAGACTCACAACTCTTAGAGACTTACCCAGAGAGACTCACAGCTCTTAGAGGCTTACCCAGAGAGACTCACAGCTCTTAGAGACTTACCCAGAGAGACTCACAGCTCTTAGAGGCTTACCCAGAGAGACTCACAGCTCTTAGAGGCTTACCCAGAGAGACTCACAGCTCTTAGAGGCTTACCCAGAGAGACTCACAGCTCTTAGAGGCTTACCCAGAGAGACTCACAGCTCTTAGAGACTTACCCAGAGAGACTCACAGCTCTTAGAGACTTACCCAGAGAGACTCACAGCTCTTAGAGACTTACCCAGAGAGACTCACAGCTCTTAGAGGCTTACCCAGAGAGACTCACAGCTCTTAGACGCTTACCCAGAGAGACTCACAGCTTTTAGAGGCTTACCCAGAGAGACTCACAGCTCTTAGAGGCTTACCCAGAGAGACTCACAGCTCTTAGAGGCTAACCCAGAGAGACTCACAGCTCTTAGAGACTTACCCAGAGAGACTCACAGCTCTTAGAGACTTACCCAGAGAGACTCACAGCTCTTAGAGGCTTACCCAGAGAGACTCACAGCTCTTAAATGCTTACCCAGAGAGACTCACAGCTCTTAGAGACTTACCCAGAGAGACTCACAGCTCTTAGAGACTTACCCAGAGAGACTCACAGCTCTTAGAGGCTTACCCAGAGAGACTCACAGCTCTTAGAGACTTACCCAGAGAGACTCACAGCTCTTAGAGGCTTACCCAGAGAGACTCACAGCTCTTAAATGCTTACCCAGAGAGACTCACAGCTCTTAGAGACTTACCCAGAGAGACTCACAGCTCTTAGAGACTTACCCAGAGAGACTCACAGCTCTTAGAGGCTTACCCAGAGAGACTCACAGCTCTTAGAGACTTACCCAGAGAGACTCACAGCTCTTAGAGACTTACCCAGAGAGACTCACAGCTCTTCAAGACTTACCCAGAGAGACTCACAGCTCTTAGAGACTTACCCAGAGAGAATCACAGCACTTAGAGACTTACCCAGAGAGACTCACAACTCTTAGAGACATACCCATAGAGACTCACAGCTCTTAGAGACTTACCCAGAGAGACTCACAGAGGTAATCAAACATGTTTTCACTTTGTCATTATGTGTGTAAATGGGTGAGAAAGTATATTTTGAATTCAGGGTGTAACACAACAAAATGTGGAAGTTGTCAAGGTGTTTGCATACTTTCTGAAGGCACTGTGTGTGTATAACCTTATTTTCTCTGTCCACTCAATAAGGCCCTGTCTCGCTCATAATGCTACAGTGAAGCTGTTTAGTACTGCTGTCAGATATAGAATCGCCAATCACCCTCTCCCCCACCCCCTCCTCCATTAATTCTTATGGCTGCAGGGGCAGTATTGAGTAGCTTGGATGAAAGGTGCACAGAGGTGCCCATATTCAACGGCCTGCTCCTCAGTCATAGTCGCAAATATTTGCATATTATCATTAGTATTGTATAGAAAACACTCTGAAGTTTCTAAAACTGTTTGAATTATGTCTGTGAGTATAACAGAACTCACAGAAATTCCTCTTCCTGTTTTCTTTTCTGGGGGTGGTAGATTTTCAACCAAGCTCGCATGGAAATTACAGCGAGATGTGGATGAGTTTTCACTTCCTACACCTTCCACGAGATGTCAACAGTCAATAGAACTTTGTCTGATGACTCTAATGTGAAGAGGGGTCGAATGACACAGGAAATAGTCACCACTGCTACGAGTTGACCATGCTTTCACTATGCGCGTTCACAGGGGAAGGACCTGCGTTCCACCGCTCATCTGAAGTCATTCTAATTCTCCGGTTGGAACGTTATTCAAAATGTATGTAACCAACATACTAAAGATCATTTGATATGTTTCTACTGACTGTTATGGAACCTTTGGACATTTCGTCACGTTATAGTGTACGCGCTTTCTGACTTTGTAATTGTTTACCAAACGCGCTAACCAAAGTAGCTAATTGGACATAAATAACGGACATTTTCTAACAAATCAAGCATTTATTGTGGACCTGGGATTCCTAGGACTGCATTCTGATGAAGTTCATCAAAGGTAAGGAAACATTTATCATGCATTTTCTGGTTTCTGTTGACTCCAACATGGCGGCTAATTTGGCTTCTGTTCTGAGCTCCGTCTCAGATTATTGCATGTGTTGCTTTTTCCGAAAACCTTTTTTCTAAATCTGACACAGCGGTTGCATTAAGCAGAGGTATATCTATAATTCCATGTGTATAACTTGTATTATCATCTACATTTATGATGACTATTTCTGTTGTAACAATGTGGCTATGCAAAATCACTGGATGTTTTTGGAACTAATGAATCTAATAAACCAATGTAAACTCAGATTTTTTATATAAATATGAACTTTATCAAACAAAACATGCATGTATTGTGTAACATGAAGTCCTATGAGTGTCATCTGAGGAAGATAATTCAAGGTTAGTAATTAATTTTCTTTATTTCTGCTTTTTGTGAATGCTATATTTCGCTGGAAAATGCCTGTGCTTATTGTGATTTGGTGGAGACTTAACATAATCGTTTGTAGTGTTTTCGCTGAAAAGCCTATTTGAAATCGGACACTTTGGTGGGATTAACAACAAGACTACATTTTAAAATGATATAAGACACATGTATGTTTTAGGAATTGTAATTATGAGATTTCTGTGGTTTCAATTTGGCGCCCTCTATTTTCACTGGTAGTTGTCATATCGATCCCGGTATTGGGATTGCAGCCATAACAAGTTCTAATGACCAATCAGTTAAAACTCTGTTTCTCTACCACTTGCGATGTCAGCACCCACCTCTACCCCCCCCCCCCTTTCTCCCCTCTACATCTCTCTGCATCTCTCTCTCGTCCTCTCCCTATCTCACAATGCATCACTCAATATCTCTGCCTCTGCCTCTCTCTCTCTCTGCCTATCTCTATCCCATATCGCTCTCTGCCTCTCTCTCTCTCTGCCTCTGTCTCTCTCTGTCTCTGCATCTCTCCCTCTCCTTCCCTTCCTCCACCTCTCCCTCTGCATCTCTCCCTCTCCTTCCTTCCCCCACCTCTCCCTCTGCATCTCTCCCTCTCCTTCCCTTCCTTCCTCCACCTCTCCCTCTGCATCTCTCCCTCTCCTCTCATTCCTCCACCTCTCCCTCTGCATCTCTCCCTCTCCTTCCCTTCCTCCACCTCTCCCTCTGCATCTCTCCCTCTCCTTCCCTTCCTTCCTCCACCTCTTCCTCTGCATCTCTCCCTCTCCTCTCCTTCCTCCACCTCTCCCTCTGCATCTCTCCCTCCTCCACCTCTCCCTCTGCATCTCTCCCTCTCCTCTCCTTCCTCCACCTCTCCCTCCTCCACCTCTCCTCTCCTCTCCTTCCTCCACCTCTCCTCTCCTTCCTCCACCTCTCCCTCTGCATCTCTCCCTCTCTTCTCCTTCCTCCACCTCTCCTCTCCTTCCTCCACCTCTCCTCTCCTTCCTCCACATCTCCTCTCCTCTCCTTCCTCCACCTCTCCTCTCCTTCCTCCACCTCTCCTCTCCTTCCTCCACCTCTCTCTCTGCGTCTTCGATCGGAGGGACACCGTCCAGAAAAGACATGAAAAAGTAGAAAATAAGATTATTTATTTTGAGATGCAAAACGTAGACTGACACCTATTGTAGTTCCTCCAGACAGTCTCTCAACAACCAGTTATGTTTTATTTATTAGTGTGTGTTCGTGTGTGTGTATGGTTCTTTTGTTTGAAGCCGTGCTGAGCTGAGCTGAAGCCACAGAACCTGGCACCAGCCCAATATGACTTCTGTCCCCTCTCTGTCCAGTTCCCATCATCACACATCACATTCATTAACACATGGCCAAAGGACAAAAACATCATCATCAGTGAAGGACTTGACACATAACTCCCTACATTAGCCAAACTGGGCATGGAGACCCGGAAAACAGAAGAAATGCACAGTAATTGCACAGAATTTAAATTCAATATCATAATGCAAATTCTAAATTATGGAATTCAAATACAATTTATGTTCCCACTGAAATTGCTCCATAGTCTCCCACTCCCTTTCTGGGGGGGGGGGGGGGGTGTATGGGGGCATGCTCCCCCGTGATGTTTGTGAAAAAATTTTTTAGGACTGTTAGATGGTCACTTCTGGTGACTTTTTAAGAGGACATTCTACAAAATGTCTCTTTAAAATAATTATAACCTGTAGCCCAACTGATGCAGCATAGCAGCTTTAAATAAGCTTAAGCATGGGTACGCTAATCTCCATTTACCCCAAATGAAAATCCCCAAAGACTCTGAATGCATCAAATGCAATAAATATGCGTTATAACTTGTTAATCTGATCTTAAAAGCGCATCTTGGCAGAAATGTGGATATATGTTGTTGTTTTTTTGAGTGGTGGCAACGATTTAGAAGCCGCGGGGCTCCTTCTCAGAAGAAGTCCTTGGAGGCGGCCTCTGCAAAGTTGGGTGCGGCCATGAGGATTGCAATGGTACAAATTATGTTGAACACACTGAACCCCACCAGACACAAACGGTCAATGACCACTGCTGCAAACTGCCACTTCTCCGCCACGCTCACCCTGCGGTCCTGCTCACGGAGACCCTCGGCCAGGAACCGCACCTCCACCAGCAGGGCCTGGAGCTGGGCCTCTGCTTCCCCAGCCTGGAACACGCTGGCCTGGGCATAGCAAGTACTTGCCCCAGCCCCATCCTCCACACAGCTGGAACCTGAGGATGAGGGGTCAGGGTCTGGAGATGTGGGGGGTTGTGGCAGGGGGCTACCCAACATTGTGGAGGAGGGTGGGTGGTGGTGGAGGATGCGGGTGTCAGAACCCCTTCTTTCTTCTCCTCCTCCTCCTCCTCCTCTTCCTCCTCTCCAGGTGACAGCAGGGTCAGGTTCAGGAGGACTCTGGAAGCCCATGTATGGCAGGTGTCCATTCGGCTGAGCGTGGGGGATGGAGGGGAGATTGGGGTGTAGGTTAAGAAGGGGCTGGGGATATCGATTTGGGTTAAGGTGGATATTAGGCTGGGGGTTTGGATTATAGTTGGGATAGGACTGGAGGGTAGGGTTGGAAGGTGGGTGTGGTAGGGGCTGGCTGAGCTGGCTTAGACTGGCCTGGAGAGAGGTGAGGCTTTGGGGAAGGTTAAGGGGGCTGGGGTGGTGGTGGTGGGGGGGGCAGAAGAGCAGGTCTTGGTCTGGGGGTTGGAGGGGCTGTGGTGGGGTGTAAGCTCACCCCACTCTTCTGGACACCTCATCCTCAGAAACCATGGAACCCACTGGAGTAGAACCAACTCAACCTGCGAGACACACACACAGTAAGTAAGTAAGTAAGTAAGTAAGTAAGTAAGTGGACCCAGTGACCTTCTGTGGCAGAACCAACTGAGAGAGGGAGAGGACACACACACGGAATACAATGCATTTTGAAAGTATTCAGACCCCTTTCCTTTTTCCACATTTTGTTATATTACAGCCTTATTCTAAATGGATTAAATAAACATTTTTCCTCATCAATCAAAACACCCCATAATGGGTGTATTTGGAGGGTGAATTAGTTAGGATGACATCTATGAGGGTGCCTGTGTTTACTGATTTGGGATTGTACCTGGTAGGTTCATTGATAATTTGTGTGAGATTGAGGGCATCAAGCTTAGTTTGTAGGATGGCCGGGGTGTTAAGCATGTCCCAGTTTAGGTAACCTAGTAGCACAAGCTCAGAAGATAGATGGGGGGAAATCAGTTCACATATAGTATCGAGGGCACAGCTGGAGGCAGAGGGAGGTCTATAGCAAGCGGCAACAGTGAGAGACTTGTTTCTGGAAAGGTGAATTTTTAGAAGTAGAAGCTCAAATTGTATGGGTACAGACTTAGCCTGCAGAGTTCTGTATTACTATCTATCTTCTCAGTAGATTGCAACACCGCCCCCTTTGGCAGTTCTTATCTTGGCGGAAAACGTTAGCGATGGAGATTTCAGGGTTTTCAGTGGTTTTCCTAAGCCAGGATTCAGATATGGCTAAGACATCTGGGTTGGCAGAGTGTGCTAAAGCAGTGAGTAAAACAAACTTAGGGAGTAGGCTTCTAATGTTAACATGCATGAAACCAAGGCTTTTACGGTTACAGAAGTCAACAAATGAGAGCACCTGGGGGGGGGGGAGTGGAACTAGGCACTGCAGGACCTGGCTTTACCTCCACATCACCAGAGGAACAGAGGAGAAGTAGGATAAGGGTATGGCTAAAGACTATACGAACTGGCCGTCTAGCACGTTCAGAACAGAGAGTAAAAGGAGCAGGTTTCTGGGCACGATAACATAGATTCAAGGCATAGTGTACAGACAAAGGTAAAGTAGGATGTGAGTACATTGGAGGTAAACCTAGGCATTGAGTAATGAAGAGAGAGATATAGTCTCTCGAGATGTTTAAACCAGGTGATGTCATCGCATATGTAGGAGGTGGAACAATATGGTTGGTTAAGGCATATTGAGCAGGGCTAGAGGCTCTACAGTGAAATAAGACAGTAATCACTAACCAGGACAGTAATGGACAAGGCATATTGATATTAGAGAGAGGCATGCGAAGCCAAGTGAACATATGGGTCCAGTGAGTGGTTGGGCTGGCTGGGGACACGGCGATTCAGACAGTTAGCAGGCTAACAAGCTATCCTTGATGAAAACCTGCTCCAGAGCGCTCAGGACCTCAGACTGGGGCAAAGGTTCGCCTTGCAACAGGACAATGACCCTAACCACACAGCCAAGGCAACACAGAAGTGGCTTCAGGACAGGTCTCTGAATGTCCTTGAGTGGCCCAGCCAGAGCACGGACTTGAACCCGATCGATCGAACATCTCTGGAGAGACCTGAAAATAGTTGTGCAGCGACACTCCACATCCAACCTAACAGAGCTTGAGAGGATCTGCAGAGAAGAATGAGAAGAATGAGAGAAACTCCACAAATACAGGTGTGCAAGCTTGTAGTGTCATACCCAAGAAGACCCAAGGCTATAATTGCTGATTAAGGTGCTTCAACAAAGTACTGAGTAAAGGGTCTGAATACTTATGTAAATGTCATATTTCATTTTTTATATATATACACTGCTCAAAAAAATAAAGGGAACACTAAAATAACACATCCTGGATCTGAATGAATGAAATATTCTTATTAAATACTTTTTTCTTTACATAGTTGAATGTGCTGACAACAAAATCACACAAAAAGTATCAATGGAAATCAAATTTATCAACCCATGGAGGTCTGGATTTGGAGTCACACTCAAAATTAAAGTGGAAAACCACACTACAGGCTGATCCAACTTTGATGTAATGTCCTTAAAACAAGTCAAAATGAGGCTCAGTGGTGTGTGTGGCCTCCACGTGCCTGTATGGCCTCCCTACAACGCCTGGGCAAGTTCCTGATGAGGTGGCGGATGGTCTCCTGAGGAATCTCCTCCCAGACCTGGACTAAAGCATCCGCCAACTCCTGGACAGTCTGTGGTGCAACGTGGAGTTGGTGGATGGAGCGAGACATGATGTCCCAGATGTGCTCAATTGGATTCAGGTCTGGGGAACGGGCGGGCCAGTCCATAGCATCAATGCCTTCCTCTTGCAGGAACTGCTGACACACTCCAGCCACATGAGGTCTAGCATTGTCTTGCATTAGGAGGAACCCAGGGCCAACCGCACCAGCATATGGTCTCACAAGGGGTCTGAGGATGTCATCTCGGTACCTAATGGCAGTCAGGCTACCTCTGGCGAGCACATGGGGGGCTGTGCTACCCCCCAAAGAAATGCCATCCCACACCATGACTGACCCACCGCCAAACCGGTTATGCTGGAGGATGTTGCAGGCAGCAGAATGTTCTCCACGGCGTCTCCAGACTCTGTCACGTCTGTCACATGTGCTCAGTGTGAACCTGCTTTCATCTGTGAAGAGCACAGGGCGCCAGTGGCGAATTTGCCAATCTTGGTGTTCTCTGGCAAATGCCAAACATCCTGAACGATGTTGGGCTGTAAGCACAACCCCCACCTGTGGACGTCGGGCCCTCATACCACCCTCATGGAGTCTGTTTCTGACCGTTTGAGCAGACACATGCACATTTGTGGCCTGTTGGAGGTCATTTTGCAGGGCTCTGGCAGTGCTCCTCCTTGCACAAAGGTGGAGGTAGTGGTCCTGCTGCTGGGTTGTTGCCCTCCTACGGCCTCCTCCACGTCTCCTGATGTACTGGCCTGTCTCCTGGTAGCGCCTCCATGCTCTGGACACTATGCTGACAGACACAGCAAACCTTCTTGATGTGCCATCCTGGATTAGCTTGCACTACCTGAGACACTTGTGTGGGTTGTAGACTCCGTCTCATGCTACCACTAGAGTGAAAGCACCGCCAGCATTCAAAAGTGACCAAAACATCAGCCAGGAAGCATAGGAACTGAGAAGTGGTCTGTGGTCCCCACCTGCAGAACCACTCCTTTATTGGGAGTGTCTTGCTAATTGCCTATAATTTCCACCTGTTGTCTATTCCATTTGCACAACAGCATGTGAAATGTATTGTCAATCAGTGCTGCTTCCTAAGTGGACAGTTTGATTTCACAGAAGTGTGATTGACTTGGAGTTACATTGTGTTGTTTAAGTGTTCCCTTTATTTTTTTTGAGCTGTGTATATATATATATACATTTGCAAACATTTCTAAAAACCTGTTTTTGCTTTGTCATTATGGGGTATTGTATGCAGATTGATGGGGAAAAAACAATTTAATCAATTTTAGAATAAGGCTGTAACGTAACAAAATGTGGAAAACGTAAGGGGGTCTGAATACTTTCCGAATGCACTGTAAAGTAAGTAGATAAGAGGAACCAGGTAATGTACTGCAGCAGAACAAACTGCACCTGATAGAAAAGGACAGGACACACACAAGGTGCAGACATTCACAGATATGAGAGGAACACACAGACAGTCACAGACACACGTCAGAATCAGTAGACAGACAGAGAGCCTCACCCATTGAGGCATGTCTCCACTGTTGGGGTCGTGGTGATGGTATTGAAGTACAACTACAGTCGCCACCACTGACATCCCTACGGTAACCATGGTACTCACAAAATACTGACCTAGGATGGAGACACAGTATTATAGTACACTTATACAGAGACACACACCAACACACACACACACATTCACTGACCTATCAGTGGTATGCAGTCTGAGGTAGCTGGCATAATCTCAGCCACAAGCAACATGAAGAAAGTCTGAGAGAGAAGAATTGTAATGCCTGGAGAGAGATGGGGAAAAGGATATTATTACACTGGGAAATACAACAATACTTATGGATAGTACAATTCTCCATCTCTCTGCCAACTCACCCCACCCATCCATCTCTCCCTCCATCTCGGTCCTTCCCCTCCACACTCTCCTTCTATCTCCCCATCTCTGTCCCTCTGCTACGCTCCCCACCCCTCTTCTCTCCCTCTATCACTGTCCCTCACCTCCCCACCCCTTCTTTCCCTCTATCACTGTCCCTCACCTCTCTGCCCCCCTTCTCTCCCTCCATCTCTGTCCCGCCCCTACCCACACCCCTTCTCTCCCTCTCTCTGTCCCTCCCCTACCCACACCTGTTCTCTCCCTCTATCTCTGTCCCTCCCGTACCCACACCCCTTCTCTCCCTCCATCTCTGTCCCTCCCCTACCCACACCCGTTCTCTATCGCTGTCCCTCCCCTACCCACACCCGTTCTCTATCTCTGTCCCTCCCCTACCCACACCCCTTCTCTCCCTCCATCTCTGTCCCTCCCCTACCCACACCCGTTCTCTCCCTCTATCTCTAGTCATACAGCAGGACCATTATCTCATCTCTAACACCTGATTTATTTTTCATCACTCTGAACTATCATTTCTTTCTCTTCTATCTTTCCCTTACACCTCATCATCTTCCCTTACACCTCATTATCTTCCCTTACACCTCATCATCTTCCCTCACACCTCATCATCTTCCCTTACACCTCATCATCTTCCCTTACACCTCATTATCTTCCCTTACACCTCATCATCTTCCCTCACACCTCATCATCTTCCCTTACACCTCATCATCTTCCCTTACACCTCATCATCTTCCCTTACACCTCATCATCTTCCCTATTTTCATCATATTTTACACTTTCCAGCGCCTCAGACTTCCCCTTTTCACCCCAACATCTCTCCTGTCTCCATCCCTTCTCCCTTTTATACTCCTCTTCTCCCTCCCCCTGTCCTACGCCTCTCCCTCTCTCTCTTCCTTCTCTCTCCTCCCCTCCCCTCCCCCTCTCCCTTTCCCTCCCCCTTTCCTCCTCCCCCTCTCCTCACCCAGACCGATCTTCTCCCCCGATTGGGCTGGCAGTAGAAACACCAGCAGTGTCAAGGAGGAGATGAGAACACAGGGGACGAGGAGGTTGAGAGCGTAGAATAGAGTTCTCCGTCGTAGGGTCACAACAAAGGTCACATCAGAGTAGGGCTCTGTACAGCACTCGTAAAATATCTCATGACGATCACCTGGTACACCTACAAGAGGGGGGTGGAGAGGAAAGAGGGAGTGAGAGATTAGAAAATAAGAGAGAGGAGAGAGCGATACAAGAGGGATGGAAAAGAAGAGAGGGAGGGTAAAGGAGGAGGGACAACCTGGGTCAGGGGCAGACAGAGCTCTCTCACCCAGCAGTTCCCACTCTCCATTGGACATGTATCCTGACAGGTCAGCCTCCTGCATCTGGAGGTCCAGCAGCCAGCCGTCAAACGTCCACGAGCCAAACTTCAGCTCACAGTGCTGGACGTCAAAGGGAAACCAACGCACGTCCACTTCACACGCACTGCTGAAAATACCTGGGACAGGAAGAGGGGGGAGGGGAGATGTGGGGGAGTGAGAGAAGGGAAAGGGGGAGAAAATAAAATAGAGATTGAGAGAGAAGTGCATTATCAGTAGGGGAGAGTGGGGTAAGTTGAGCCATTTGTTACATTCAGCATCAAAGGAAACATAGCATTCTTTCTAATAAAGATATCTACATGTATTTCAGGATGTTGTGTATCACTGGAAATAATCCGAATTAATATAAACCCTACAGTTTTGAAAACACAGCTTGTCCAAAAAAAGGCTTAACTTACCCCAAGGCCATTGGCCCGACTTACCCCAAGGCCATTGACACGACTTACCCCAAGGCCATTAACACGACTTACCCCAAAGCCATTGGCCCGACTTACCCCAAGGCCATTGGCCCGACTTACCCCAAGGCCATTGGCCCGACTTACCCCAAGGCCATTGGCTCGACTTACCCCAAGGCCATTGGCCCGACTTACCCCAAGGCCATTGGCTCGACTTACCCCAAGGCCATTGGCTCGACTTACCCCAAGGCCATTGACACGACTTACCCCAAAGCCATTGGCCCGACTTACCCCAAGGCCATTGACACGACTTCCCCCAAGGCCATTGACACGACTTACCCCAAAGCCATTGGCCCGACTTACCCCAAGGCCATTGACACGACTTACCCCAAGGCCATTGGCACGACTTACCCCAAGGCCATTGACACGACTTACCCCAAGGCCATTAACACGACTTACCCCAAAGCCATTGGCCCGACTTACCCCAAGGCCATTGGCCCGACTTACCCCAAGGCCATTGGCTCGACTTACCCCAAGGCCATTGGCCCGACTTACCCCAAGGCCATTGGCTCGACTTACCCCAAGGCCATTGGCTCGACTTACCCCAAGGCCATTGACACGACTTACCCCAAAGCCATTGGCCCGACTTACCCCAAGGCCATTGACACGACTTCCCCCAAGGCCATTGACACGACTTACCCCAAAGCCATTGGCCCGACTTACCCCAAGGCCATTGACACGACTTACCCCAAGGCCATTGGCACGACTTACCCCAAGGCCATTGGCTCGACTTACCCCAAGGCCATTGGCTCGACTTACCCCAAGGCCATTGGCTCGACTTACCCCAAGGCCATTGGCCCAACTACCCCAAGGCCATTGACACGACTTACCCCAAAGCCATTGGCCCGACTTACCCCAAGGCCATTGACACGACTTACCCCAAAGCCATTGGCCCGACTTACCCCAAGGCCATTGACACGACTTACCCCAAGGCCATTGGCCCGACTTACCCCAAGGCCATTGGCTCGACTTAACCCAAGGCCATTGGCTCGACTTAACCCAAGGCCATTGGCTCGACTTACCCCAAGGCCATTGGCCCGACTTATCCCAAGGCCATTGGCCCGACTTACCCCGAAGCCATTGGCCCGACTTACCCCGAGGCCATTGGCCCGACTTACCCCGAGGCCATTGGCCCGACTTACACCGAGGCCATTGGCTCGACTTACCCCGAGGCCATTGACACGACTTACCCTAAGGCCATTGGCTCGACTTACCCCAAGGCCATTGGCCCGACTACCCCGAGGCCATTGGCCCGACTACCCCGAGGCCATTGGCCCGACTACCCCGAGGCCATTGGCCCGACTACCCCGAGGCCATTGGCCCGACTACCCCGAGCCATTGGCCCGACTTACCCGAGGCCATCGGCTCGACTTACCCCGAGGCCATCGGCCCGACTTACCGAGGCCATCGGCCCGACTTACCCCGAGGCCATCGGCCCGACTTACCCCGAGGCCATCGGCCCGACTTTTCCCAAGGCCATAGGCCCGACTTTTCCCAAGGCCATAGGCCCGACTTTTCCCAAGGCCATTGGCCCGACTTTTCCCAAGGACATAGGCCCGACTTATCCCAAGGCCATTGGCCTGACTTACCCCAAGGCAAACATTTTGACTATATTTGCCCACACAGCTACCAAGGATGTACTTTCATGCTTGTTTTAGGACCTCATATTGAAGCTTATAGAGACCCCAACTGATGTATAGAACAATCTTTAAATTATCTACTTTGGTTTAGATATAAGCACCATGAAACATCTAACACAATATATTTGTTTGACTTGGTGCAAATACTTTTTTTTGACCTAACTTGCTTACCACTTTTTCCATGTTGTCATGACTCCTACCAAAGGTGTCTCCCCTGCCTGTTTGGGCGGCGCTCGGCGCTCGTCGTCGCCAGTCTACTAGCCGCCACCGATTCCTTTTTTCTTTTTGTCTTATTGGTTGCAACTGTTCCTTGTTTCGGTTCTTGATTTATGTCTATTTAAGCCTGTTAGGTCCGCCTAGGTTTGTGAAGGATTGTTACTCTGTTGGCTGTGGATGTGTTTTCGTGTTTGTTTTCTCCGGACTGTTTGGTCCTGTGTTTGGGCTGGTCTGTTTTGGTCCTGTGTTTGGGCTGGTCTGTTGGGTCCTGTGTTTGGGCTGGTCTGTTGGGTCCTGTGTTTGGGCTGGTCTGTTTTGGTCCTGTGTTTGGGCTGGTCTGTTTGGTCCTGTGTTTGGGCTGGTCTGTTTGGTCCTGTGTTTGGGCTGGTCTGTTTGGTCCTGTGTTTGGGCTGGTCTGTTTGGTCTTGTGTTTGGGCTGGTCTCTTTGGTCCTGTGTTTGAGCTGGTCTGTTTTATGCGCCCTGTATTTTGGCGTGACCGTTTTGTGCCGGAGAATAAATTACGATTTACCAAACCCTCTGCGCCTGACTCCAACCCACCACTCCTAGTAACCTCTGAAACGTAGGTACTTCCTTCCCAGACTCCTTGAAATGACCTCTTCCTAAATATTTGATCAAATTATAAATGTTGTGTATGATTTATTAGAAACCAGCGTGGCTCAACTTACCCCACTCTTCCCTATATCTATGTTAAACTAAAATGAGAGAGGGGAAGGTCAGGGAAGAATAAAAAGAGAGAAAGGTTGATCTATAGACTTACCTGGAGGTAGGTACTCACAGAATCCACTGGAGTTGACCAGCACATAGCTCTTAAAGGTGGCATCAAATTTATCATGGGCACTGAGAAGGACAAAAAAGAAAGATCACCAAGGTGTGTGTGTGTGTATGTGCGTGTACTTTAACTTAACCAGTTGCTTAATCAGCGTTATTCTCTGGGTTGAGTGAACTTCAAAATAGCATTGAAGTTGATTCAAATTAAAATATCAAGGCAACCAGCTGCCATAGGATTTCTAGTTCTCAACACTAAATTCTAGTTTGCTCAAAACCATGCCCATCTTTAACATATTTCCCAGCATGCTTTATTGCAGGATGATTTTCAGAATTGTTTGTTTTAATACCTGTGTTTTTGCATACATATTGTTTGGTTGATTAACCTTATGCTACACAAAGACAAAAGGCATTTTTCTAAACTAATCCAATCTATTAGTCTGGATATCTTCACTCTGGCTAGATTCTAATAGGAATTACACAACTTTGCAAGCCAGCAATTATGTGACTTGTAGGCTTGATGTGGCCTGTAAACCAGGAGTTTCAGATCACTGTGTCAGGGTGTAACTAGTGATGAGTATTTTTCGGGAAGCCAGATCTTTGGTGCCGTTCACCTAAATGAGCCGTTCATTTGGCTCCCAAACGGCTCTTTATTCAGTAGTGCATAAAAAAGTGTGAAACTGTTAAGGGAATTTTTATCTATAATGATTAATTATGTATACATTTCAATCAGGGTGTACTAATCAGAATACTATTATGTTACTGTATATGTACTAATCAGAATACTATTATGTTACTGTATATGTATGAATTTTCTTTCTTAGTACTGAATATAATGTGTGTGAATGAATCAAGGATTAGAACAATGACGGTCTGTTCCTTGGTAGGAATGAATTAACTAAATCTTCAGACTGGCTCGAATGCTTATCTACGTCGGAAAACCTTGGCTCAGCCGTAAATTATATTAAATTGGTAGGGAGACGATGTGGGAAGACATGAGATACTGCCTTTGTACCCGGGTGGGAGAAGAGTCGGGCTGGTACTGGAACTAATGACGTCATTTTCAGTTTATAACCTGTGGTAACCTGTATCGTGTTCTGTACTCTCGTGAATAAAGGCTGCTATTTGACTTTAAGACCGGGCGCTGTCCATCTCTATAAAATAAGGGTCATACAAATCCTTATGAATTGACAGTGTTTAATTTTAATTGGGAATTAAAACAGATGAATTAAATTCCTGCAACAGAAACATAAAAAATATAATATTTCTAATTTAAAGCCTAAAATGTTCCCTACCATTATGCAGATAGTGAACTGTGAGTTCAAATACATTTTAAATGACGAAATTAGATTGCTTGGCTCTCTCCTCACTACGTACTGTTCCTGCAGTGAGGAATGAATAGCTTCAGAGAATGGTTGTCTGGAGCTCATAAAGCAGTAGTAGCAGTGAGTCAAATGAACGCCTCATTCACAGATACAATATGGTTCCAGACGTTCATCAAAAAGATCTGATCAAAAAGAGCTGTTCATTTGCGAACAACTCATCACTAATATGTAACGTATTATAATGTAGCTCATAAAGCATTCACAACCTTTCACGTTGTCTAATGATTGGAGAATGCGTAATAGGGGGTTTATTCTCTCCACCCAAACATAAGAGCTTCTAAATAATACACGGGACGAGACCCGTAAAACAAGTGCACAATAACACGTAACATGGAAGCTGAAACAATAGCACAGGTACTCACAGGACTAAGGGACATGGTAACAATAACCATCAAGGACAATGGGGAACAGAGGGCACATATATAACATAATAATCAGGGGAAATGGGAACCAGGTGTGCGTAATGAGACAAGACAGTCCGGGGTTGGCGGTAATGAATCCACTTCAGTGACGTCTAGAAGGCTGGTGACATAGAACCCCGGAGCTGGTGAACGAAATGAGCAGCAGTACCGGGGTTGTTCCGTGACAGTACCCCCCCACCCCTCCCCTGACGCACTGCACCAGCAGCGGGATGACACCGGCCTCGGGGGCGACCACATGGACGCGGTGTGGATCGGTCAGGGCGCCGACAGTGAAAATCCCTGGTCAGTGAAGCGTTCAGGAAGTCCACTACAGGAACCCAGCACCACTCCTTTGGGCCATACTCCTCCCAGTCGATGAAGTACACCCGATGAGGTACTCCCTCGATCTCCAGAGAAGGAGGCGGGGCATTACTGGGTCCAGCCTCAGGCACCACTGGCCTGAGGAGAGACACATGAAAAGTTGGGTTAATGAGGTAATCAGTAGGGAATTGCAAATGGTACGTTACCTCATTAACCCTCCTCAGGACATTAAACGGCCCGACAAACCGCAGGCTCAGATTCCGGCAGGGCAGGCAGAGGGGCGGGTTCCGAGAGGAGAGCCAGACCCGGTCACCTGGAGAGAAGACAGGTGTCTCACTGTGGTGGCAATTGGCCTGTTCCTTGTGCCGATGCATGGCCCACTGGAGATGAGTGTGAGCAGTGTTCCAGGTCTCCTCAGCACGCCAAAACCACTTGTCCACTGCAGTCCTCGGTCTCGGATGCCAAGGCACCAGGGCCAGCTGATACCCCAACACGCAATGTAAAGGAATGAGGTTAGTGGAGGAGTGGCGAAGGGATTTCTGTGCGTACGCAGCCCAAGGTAGAAAACCCGCGCACTCCCCCAGCCGGTCCTGACAGTAACGCCTCATGAACCTGCTCACTTTCTGATTGACCCTCTCCAGCTGCCATTTAGCTTGAGGATGGTACCCAGAGGTGAGGCTGACCGTGACCCCCAGGTTCCATGAACGTTTTCCATAAATGTGAGGTGAACTGAGGGCCACGATCTGACACAATGTCCTCCGGGATCCCATAGTGCTGGAAGACGTGCGTTAAAAGACCCTCCATGGTTTGAATGGCCGACGGGATCCCAGGCAGAGGAGGCGACAAGCTTTGGAAAACCACAACAACAAGAACGGTGGTGTTCCCCTGGGAGGGGGGAGGTCAGTGACAAAGTCCACCGAGAGGTGAGACCAGGGTCATTGTGGAACCGGCAGGGGAAGGAGCTTTCCATAAGAGAGGTGTCTGGGTGTCTTTGACTGAGCACAGATGGAGCAGGAAGAGATGTAAACCCGTGCGTCCCTAGCCAAGATGGGCCACCAGTACTTCTCCGTCAGGCAGGCGATGGTATAGCTTATTCCAGGATGACCCGACACAGGCGCCGTGTGCGCCCAGGCAAAGAGGCGGTCCCACACAACCGTGGACATATAGGCGTGGTTCTCCAGGCACTGTGTAGGTGTGGGTTCCATGCGCAGGGCCTGCCGTATGTTGGTGTCCATGTCCCACACCACTGGCGCGATGATACAGGATGGTGGGATGATGGGTCTCCTCTCCCTGCCTCTCCACTGCATCATAGAGGCGAGACAGGGCGTCCGCCTTCACGTTCTTTGAGCCTTGCCCATAAGAAAGTGAGAATTGGAACCTGGCAAAGAATAGAGCCCACCTGGTCTGTCTCGGGTTTAGCCTCTTCGCTGCCCTAATGTACTCCAGATTGCGGTGGTCCGTCCACACCAGAAAATGGTGTTTGGACCCCTCCAGCCAGTGCCTCCACGCCTTCAGAGCCTCCTTGATCGCCCACAGCTCCCGGGCACCTACTTCGTAGTTCCTCCGGGCGGGGCTCAGCTGCTTGGAGTAGAAGGAGCAGGGCTGCAGGTTTGGAGGGGTTCCGGTGCGCTGGGACAGCACTGCCGCGACTCCTACTTCGGAGGCATCCACCTCGATGATGAAGGGACGTGAGGGGTCGGGATGTGCCAGCACGGGAGCAGTGGTGAAGTGTGCCTTCAGTGTCTCGAACACCCTCTCCGCTTCCGCCGTCCAATGAAGCCGCTGGGGACCTCCTCTCAGCAGGGAGGTAAGAGGCGCGACCATCATGCTGAAGCCCCGGAAATAGTTAGCGAACCCCAGGAATCACTGGACTGCTTTCCCAGAATTGGGGATGAGCTATGACCTGACTGCGCTGACGTGTTGCTCCTCCATCTCCACTCCCTCCGTGGATATGAGATAGCCAAAAAGGACAGGGACCGCTGGAAAAACAAACACTTCTCTTGTTTAACATATAGATTATGCTCCAACAGTCTTCCCAGCACAGACCTGACTACTGATACATGCTGGGCGCAGTCAGCAGAATAGACCAAAATGTTGTCTATATAAACCACTACGCCCCGTCCCAGCATGTCCCAAAACACTTTGTTAATAAAGACCTGGAAGACTGAAAGAGCATTAGACAGGCCAAAAGGCATTTCGAGATACTCATAATGGCCTGTGGTCGTGGAAAAGGCCGTTTTCCATTTGTCGTCTGTACGAATGTGAGGGGCTAGGGTATTCAGGGAATTTAATAGGAAAACATACTGGTTGAGATGACAGAAAAGGAGGGGAGATCTTACATCCTACCTGGGTTGGAGCAGGAGAATTCCCTGGCTTGTCACCTCCTCGTCTATTAGTGGATAGAGGGCAGGTCAGGGAGAAATGACCCCTTTCTCCACAATAGGATCAGAGGCCCAGATTCCTCCTTCTCCTACACTCTGCCTCAGGTAAACATGCAGAACCCACCTCCATCGGGTCTGGCCACGGCGCAGGTGTAGCCATGGGCTCCGGATTCCATGCAGGTCTTCGTCGGGACAGCTGGAGGTTGTCCAAATGAATCACCATGCTGTTGAGTGACAGGTTGTCATCACGGCAGGCTAACTCCATCTGTACCTCCTCCCGCAGTCCGCAGCGGAACACAGTAACCAGAGCCGACTTGTTCCATCCGGTGGAGGCCGCGATGGTCCGGAAATCCAGAGTGAAGTCTTTGATCCTGGCGTAATCGGAGTAGACGTTCATCCCATTTTCGGCCCTCCACGGGATGATCAAACACCGAGCGGAAGAGGGTGAAGCACTCATAGGACTCGACCTCGGGTCTGCCCGTTTCCCAGACCGCGGCACCCCAGTCCAGGGCCCATCCGGCCAGTGCCGAGATGACGGTGGCAACCCTGTCTCTCCCAGAAACATCCTCGGCGTAACGAGCGAGGTACAGGTCGCATTGCAGAAGGAATCCCTTGCATCTCGCTGGCGTGCTTTCAAATCGCTCCGAGAGGGACAGGAGAATTCCACGGACTGGCTCAGATGGGACGGAGGCTTGTAGTGGTGTGGGGGCTTGTGTCGGAACCGGTGCTGGAGACTGGAGGGACTGTACATTGCCCTCCAAACGCAGAATGGTTGCCAACACGCTGTCCATGTCTGGAGAGACAGTCCTTTTGATTCTGGACTGCCTCTACGATGGTTGACAGCTCGGTCGTTCCTGCTGTCTCCATTTCAGGGGTTGGTTATTCTGTCATGTTGTCTAATGATTGGAGACAGGCGCAATAATACATAATAGGGGTGTTATTCTCTCCATCCAAACAAAAGAGCGAGGTGGAAACCTCTAAATAATACAAGACCTGTAAAACAAGTGCACAATAACACGTATCATGGAAGCCAAAACAATAGCACAGGTACTCACAGGACCAAGTGATATGGTAACAATAACTGACAAGGACAATGGGGAACAGAGGGCACATATATAACATACTAATAAGGGGGAATTGGAACCAGGGGTGCGTAATGAGACAAGACAGTCCGGGGTTGGTGGTAATGATCCAGTTCAGTGAAGCCTAGAAGGCTGGTGATGTTGACCTACGGAGCTGGTGAACGAAATGAGCAGCAGTACCGGAGGGATCCGTGACACAACCCCTTGACTTTATCCACATTTTGTTGTGTTACAGCCTGAATTTAAAATGGATTACTTTGAGATTTTGTGTCACTGGACAACACTAAGTACCCCATAATGTGAAAGTTGAATTACGTTTTTTAGAAATGTTTTGAAATTAATTAAAAACAAAAAGCTGCATGTCTTGAGTCAATAAGTATTCAAAAAAAATTTGAAATATATATTGCTTGCTCTGTGTGCAATATTAGTGTTTAACATGGTTCTTTACCTAATCTCTGTACCCCACACATAATTATCTGTAAGGTCCCTCAGTCGAGAAGTGAATTTCAAACAGATTCAATCACAAAGACCAGGGATATTTTCCAATTCCTCGCAAAGAAGGGCACCTATTGGTAGAGACGTAACAAAAATCAGACATTGAATACCCCTTGGAGCATGGTGTTATTAATTACACTTTGGATGGTGTATCAATGCACCCAGTCACTACAAAGATACAGGTGTCCTTCCTAACTCAGTATATAGTACAACGCTCGTATGTAAAGCTCTTGCTATCTATCCTTTACAGTTGAGCAAACGATAAATCCTATTGCAGCTGGTTGCCTTGACATTTTAAGTTAAATAAACAAATACATTTTTAGAGAGAGAGAGAGACCCACACCTGTTGTACAGTAGTATATCAGGTATCCAGACCTGGTCAGTAGTGAAGCGAAGGGTTTTCACTCCAGGGTACTCTGACTGGTTCCACTGAAGGTAGTGGTCAAACCATTGCTATACAAATCCAGTCAATAAATTATTAAGGTTACAGGGGCTGGTTACACAGGCAGACCAATTCTGATATTTTTCCACTAATTGATAATTACATCAGATCTTTTCAGAGCAAAATACCAATTAGCGAAATAAATCAGAATTGGGCTGCCTGTCTAAACGCAGCCAGGAGGCCACACACACACACACACACACACAAGCGGGCATGGACACACATGCAGGGTCATCCTCACCATCTGAAGCCAGGCATTAGTGGTGAGAATCTGGTTTTTCTCATCCTGGAATAAGATGAAGACAGTTCAGTGTGTGTGTGTGTGTGTGTGTGTGTGTGTGTGTGTGTGTGTGTGTGTGTGTGTGTGTGTGTTTATGAAAGTGTAAGAGAACATGGTAGCGTACCACATTCATGACTTGTAAGAGAGTGTAGGAGAATCGGACAGTGAGTGGTAGAGAGTCGTTGGCAACAGGTCTCTCCATACGGTTATAGTCCCTCAGTAGCTCCCTCAATAGATTACGCTGGTGGGGACCCTGCTCAGATACTGAGAGAGGGGTGGGAGAAAGAGGGGAGGGGGATAAGGAGTAGAAAGGCGGGAAAGGATGAGGAGGGAGAGCGGGAGAGAGAGGGGGCAATGACGAGAGAGAAAGAATAAGAAGACAGAGGAGACAGAATGGACAGTTACAAAGAGACAGCTACATTCCTGCAGACAGAATGGACAGTTACAAAGAGACAACTACATTCCTGCAGACAGAATGGACAGTTACAAAGAGACAACTACATTCCTGCAGACAGAATGGACAGTTACAAAGAGACAACTACATTCCTGCAGACAGAATGGACAGTTACAAAGAGACAGCTACATTCCTGCAGACAGAATGGACAGTTACAAAGAGACAACTACATTCCTGCAGACAGAATGGACAGTTACAAAGAGACAACTACATTCCTGCAGACAGAATGGACAGTTACAAAGAGACAGCTACATTCCTGCAGACAGAATGGACAGTTACAAAGAGACAGCTACATTCCTGTAGACAGAATGGACAGTTACAAAGAGACAGCTACATTCCTGTAGACAGAATGGACAGTTACAAAGAGACAACTACATTCCTGCAGACAGAATGGACAGTTACAAAGAGACAACTACATTCCTGTAGACAGAATGGACCGTTACAAAGAGACAGCTACATTCCTGTAGACAGAATGGACAGTTACAAAGAGACAGCTACATTCCTGTAGACAGAATGGACAGTTACAAAGAGACAGCTACATTTCTGTAGACAGAATGGACAGTTACAAAAAGACAGCTACATTCCTGCAGACAGAATGGACAGTTACAAAGAGACAGCTACATTCCTGCAGACAGAATGGACAGTTACAAAGAGACAACTACATTCCTGTAGACAGAATGGACCGTTACAAAGAGACAGCTACATTCCTGTAGACAGAATGGACAGTTACAAAGAGACAACTACATTCCTGCAGACAGAATGGACAGTTACAAAGAGACAACTACATTCCTGTAGACAGAATGGACCGTTACAAAGAGACAGCTACATTCCTGTAGACAGAATGTACCTATAATTTATCATAGGTACACTTCAGCTATGACAGACAAAATGAGAAAAAAAATCCAGAAAATCACATTCTAGGATTTTTAATGAATTTATTTGCAAATTATGGTGGAAAATAAGTATTTGGTCAATAACAAAAGTTTATCTCAATACTTTGTCATTGCCAACAAAGGGTATATAACAGAGGTCAAATGTTTTCTGTAAGTCTTCACAAGGTTTTCACATACTGTTGCTGGTATTTTGGCCCATTCCTCCATGCAGATCTCCTCTAGAGCATTGATGTTTTGGGGCTGTTGCTGGGCAACACAGACTTTCAACTCCCTCCAAAGATTTTCTATGGGGTTGAGATCTGGAGACTGGCTAGGCCACTCCAGGACCTTAATGCTTCTTACGAAGCCACTCCTTCGTTGCCCGGGCGGTGTGTTTTGGATCATTGTCATGCTGAAAGACCCATCCACGTTTCATCTTCAATGCCCTTGCTGATGGAAGGAGGTTTTCCCTCAAAATCTCACGATACATGGCCCCATTCATTCTTTCCTTTACACTGATCAGTCGTCCTGGTCCCTTTGCAGAAAAACAGCCCCAAAGCATGCTGTTTCCACCCCCATGCTTCACAGTAGGTATGGTGTTCTTTGGATGCAACTCAGCATTCTTTGTCCTCCAAACACGACGAGTTGAGTTTTTACCACAAAGTTATATTTTGGTTTCATCTGACCATATGACATTCTCCCAATCTTCTTCTGGATCATCCAAACGTTCTCTAGCAAACTTCAGACGGGCCCTGACATGTACTGGCTTAAGCAGGGGGACACGTCTGGCACTTGTTACTTTGGTCCCAGCTCTCTGCAGGTCATTTACTAGGTCCCCCCGTGTGGTTCTGGGATTTTTGCTCACCGTTCTTGTGATCATTTTGACCCCACGGTGTGAGATCTTGCGTGGAGCCCCAGATCGAGGGAGATTATCAGTGGTCTTGTATGTCTTCCATTTCCTAATAATTGCTCCCACAGTTGATTTCTTCAAACCAAGCTGCTTACCTATTGCAGATTCGGTCTTCCCAGCCTGGTGCAGGTCTACAATTTTGTTTCTGGTGGCCTTTGACAGTTCTTTGGTCTTGGCCATAGTGGAGTTTGGAGTGTGACTGTTTGAGGTTGTGGACAGGTGTCTTTTATACTGATAACAAGTTCAAACGGGTGCCATTAATACAGGTAACGAGTGGAGGACAGAGGAGCCTCTTAAAGAAGAAGTTACAGGTCTGAGAGAGCCAGAAATCTTGCTTGTTTGTAGGTGACCATAAATTCATTAAAAATCCTACAATGTGATTTTCTGGAGAAAACAAAACTAATTTTGTCTGTCATAGTTGAAGTATACCTCTGATGAAAATTACAGGCCTCTCTCATCTTTTAAAGTGGGAGAACTTGCACAATTGGTGGCTGACTAAATACTTTTTTGCCCCACTGTGTGTGTGTGTGTGTGTGTGTGTGTGTGTGTGTGTGTGTGTGTGTGTGTGTGTGAGATATATATATATATATAGGCACACATAGTCGGAAGTTTACATACACCTAGGTTGGAGTCATTAAAACTTGTTTTTCAACCACTCCACAAATTTCTTGTTCATTAACAAACTATAGTTTTGGCAAGGCGGTTAGGACATCTACTTTGTGCATGACAATAGTAATTTTTCCAACAACTGTTTACAGACACATTATTTCACTTATAATTCACTGTATCACAATTCCAGTGAGTCAGAAGTTTACACACACGAAGTTGATGTAACAGGATTCGTCCTCCTCTGACGAGGAGTATGAGAGATCGGACCAATATGCAGAGTGGTACGTGTTCGTCATGTTTCAACGATCAAAATCACTGAACACGAAAATACAAAATAACAAATAGAAAGACAGAAATGAAAACTGAAACAGTTCCGTGTGTAACACACAGACACAGAAAACAATCACCCACCAAACACTGGTGGGAAAAGGCTACCTAAGTATGATTCTCAATCAGAGACAACTAAGGACACCTGCCTCTGATTGAGAACCATACCAGGCCAAACGCAAAATACAACATAGAAATTCAAACATAGACCGCCCACCCCAACTCACGCCCTGACCATACTAAAACAAAGACAAAACCAAGGAACTAAGGTCAGAACGTGACAGTTGACTGTGCCTTTAAACAGCTTGGAAAATTCCAGAAAATTCTGTCATGGCTTTAGAAGCTTCTGATTGGCTAATTGACATAATTTGAGTCAATTGGAGGTGTACCTGTGGATTCAAATTTCCAAATGCCTGAAGGTACCACGGTCATCTGTACAAACAATAGTACGCAAGTATTAACACCATGGGACCATGCAGCTGTCATACCGCTCAGGAAGGAAACGCGTTCGGTCTCCTAGAGATGAATGCACTTTGGTGCGAAAAGTGCAAATCAATCCCAAAACAACAGCAAAGGACCTTGTGAAGATGCTGGAGGTAGCAGGTACAAAAGTATATATATCCACAGTAAAACGAGACCTAAATCTGCATAACCTGAAAGGCCGCTCAGCAAGGAAGAAGCCACTGCTCCAAAACCGCCATAAAAAAGCCAGACTACGGTTTGCAACTACACATGGGGACAAAGATCATACTTTTTGGAGAATTGTCCTCTGGTCTGATGAAACAAAAATATATTTTCAACTTTCCAGTGCTGGTCCAGCCAGCCTTTCAGAAGCTGGGCCTTTACACAGCCTGTCCGCCTGCTCTGTGGTGTCCGCGTGGTCCTAAATCCAGCTGGCTTAAACCTCCAAACAGCCTATCCAACTTCTAAAAGGTGTCCGCATGGTCCTAAAGCACACAGAAGCTGTTTTTCGTATCACAGTGCAATGAGAAAACTGGGGGGAACAAAAATGCATTTTCAGAATGTGGGGGGGGGGTTTCATTACCCCTCTGTCCCCAAGAATGTGGGGGGTATCATTACCCCTCTGTCCCCAATGAAAGTTGCACCCCTGGAAAAATGAGAGAGAGAAATATATAGAAGAAGAGTATGATTGCACAGATAGAGATGAAGAATATCTAAAACGGGGAAGAGATGAGCTGTAGGAGAAGAAAATATGAATCCAGAAGGGAGTGAGAATAATCAAAACATAATGAGAAGAAAGACACCAAAAAAAGAAGAAATCATCTGAATGGAACGATTTCAAATCGTTTTAAACAAAGCTGCTTTGAAAATGAGTACAGAGATTTATAGATGACTGGAAGAGGCAGGGAGCGGGACATGAAAAGAGGGTGAAAGAGGAGAATCAAGAGGAGAGAGTGGAGAGAGGGAGAAAAAATTAGGCGAGAGAAGAAGAATGAGGAGAATCAAGAGGAGAGAGACTGAAGAGAGGGAGATAGTATCCAGACAGGCCCATTAATTGTTAAAGGTAGAGTCAGCAATATGACGTAGCTGAACAAAGTAAACAGCATAGTGGGTCAATTTCCGCAACAACTAAGAATGTTGGAGAGTGAGGCTAAACCCCTCTTTTGGTCCAGTGGCTACCACGTTGTAATAGCGTGCAGCGAACCTGTGCACAAAAGCAGATACTGTGTGTGGCTGTGTGAGAGCAAAGTCTTGCATCTTGCTCATCGTAACATCTGCGGTGCTGCTCGTGCAACATCATTCCGCTGACTCTATCTTTAAGGGGATTGACTAGTCTCTCTGTGGCCATTAAAACGTCTATTCCACACTGGAAATAGTGACGCATTATAAACTAAAACCCTCCACCCTTCTAGCAGCTCCATCGTGGACTCATTTCACTCATTCCTGTTTCACAACTGTATCAGACTTAATGTATCTGTGCAGTTGATGAAATTCGGAAGCAATGTCTAACTAAAAATCTAATCAAATTAAAGGTTATTGGTCACATACACATATTTAGCAGATGTTATTGCAGGTGTATTGCAGTAGTATCCAACAATTCACAACAATACACACAAATCTAAAAGTAAAAGAAAGGAATTAAGAAATATATAAATATATAGAACTAGTGAATGTAATATAGACCCACATAGAATCGAGTACAGTCTTTATAACAGCATGTTGCGTTTGTATGTAATATGCTATTATGTACCACAAAGCCTATAAACGGCCTTTGTGGATATTCATTTGTTGTGTTTTATTGCAGTGTATTGCATTGTATTACTCTAGTGAATATCACCCCACAGAAAGAGCATTCCAGGTGGTACCATATCAATATACAGTCACAAGATGGTACCATATCAATATGCAGTCACAAGATGGTACCATATCAATATACAGTCACAAGATGGTACCATATCAATATGCAGTCACAAGATGGTACCATATCAATATACAGTCACAAGATGGTACCATATCAATATACAGTCACAAGATGGTACCATATCAATATACAGTCACAAGATGGTACCATATCAATATACAGTCACAAGATGGTACCATATCAATATGCAGTCACAAGATGGTACCATATCAATATGCAGTCACAAGATGGTACCATATCAATATGCAGTCACAAGATGGTACCATATCAATATACAGTCACAAGATGGTACCATATCAATATGCAGTCACAAGATGGTACCATATCAATATACAGTCACAAGATGGTACCATATCAATATGCAGTCACAAGATGGTACCATATCAATATACAGTCACAAGATGGTACCATATCAATATACAGTCACAAGATGGTACCATATCAATATACAGTCACAAGATGGTACCATATCAATATACAGTCACAAGATGGTACCATATCAATATGCAGTCACAGGATGGTACCATATCAATATACAGTCACAAGATGGTACCATATCAATATGCAGTCACAGGATGGTACCATATCAATATACAGTCACAAGATGGTACCATATCAATATACAGTCACAAGATGGTACCATATCAATATACAGTCACAAGATGGTACCATATCAATATGCAGTCACAAGATGGTACCATATCAATATGCAGTCACAAGATGGTACCATATCAATATGCAGTCACAAGATGGTACCATATCAATATGCAGTCACAAGATGGTACCATATCAATATACAGTCACAAGATGGTACCATATCAATATGCAGTCACAAGATGGTACCATATCAATATGCAGTCACAAGATGGTACCATATCAATATACAGTCACAAGATGGTACCATATCAATATGCAGTCACAGGATGGTACCATATCAATATACAGTCACAAGATGGTACCATATCAATATACAGTCACAAGATGGTACCATATCAATATGCAGTCACAAGATGGTACCATATCAATATGCAGTCACAAGATGGTACCATATCAATATGCAGTCACAAGATGGTACCATATCAATATACAATCACAAGATGGTACCATATCAATATGCAGTCACAAGATGGTACCATATCAATATGCAGTCACAAGATGGTACCATATCAATATGCAGTCACAAGATGGTACCATATCAATATGCAGTCACAAGATGGTACCATATCAATATGCAGTCACAAGATGGTACCATATCAATATACAGTCACAAGATGGTACCATATCAATATGCAGTCACAAGATGGTACCATATCAATATGCAGTCACAAGATGGTACCATATCAATATGCAGTCACAAGATGTTAGCCATCTAAGACACTGCTGCTGGTGCAGAGAGGAACACATCAACCAATGATGGATTAAAACAGACAGGAGAGTTGGATTTTACAACTGTGATGAACAACATCCTAACCTGTAAGCTCTGTGATCATTCCTCTCCCTTGTCTCTCTTTATTCCTGCTCGTCTTCTCTCTTCCATCTCTGTTCATTTCCCTCTCCTCTCTTCTCTCTCTGCTATGCAGCTGGAACTGTGCGGTTGAGTTCTCATATATCAATGGACTTGCACATAGTGTACGTACACGTAGAAACACATACACAACACACATACACACACAGAGAGAGAGAGAACATGAAAGTCACTCACCGTGGAGCAGAGCTGAGAGTCCAAACAGACAGATAGCCACATATTGCCTCATGTTGCACTACTGAACATAGAGAGCAGAGAAAGAGATGGGGAACAACAGAGACGGAGAGAGAGAGAGGCAGGGTAGAGTGGAATAGAAAGGGAGGGAGGCAGGATGTGTCAGGAGGAGGGCAGGCAGCAACAGAGAGAGAGAGAGACAGGGTAGAGTGGAATAGAGAGGGAGGGAGGCAGGACATGTCAGGAGCAGGGCAGGCATCAACAGAGAGAGAAGAGAGAGAGAGACAGGGTAGAGTGGAATAGAGAGGGAGGCAGGACATGTCAGGAGCAGGGCAGGCAGCAACAAACAGAGAGAAGAGAGAGAGAGACAAGGAAGAGAAGAAGGGTAGGGAGGCAGAGAGGCAAGAAGAAAAACCAGCTGAGTGCACAGGAAGATAGAGGGAGAAAAGGGAGGTTGGATTGGTGGAGAGGGAGAGAAGCTGGCAGCAACACAGGGAGAGAGGTACAGGGAGGGATAGAGGGAAAAAGAGGAGAAGAGGCCATAGTTACTCTTAGAGAAAAGGGTTCCAGAAGGGTTCTTTAGCTGTCCCCATAGGAGACCCCTTTTTGTTTCCAGGTAGAACTTCACTATATATACAAAAGTATGTGGACACCCCTTCAAATTAGTGGACTCAACTATTTCAGCCACACCCGTTGCTGACAGGTGTGTAAAATGGAGCACACAGCCATGCACTCTCCATAGACAAACATTGGCAGTAGAATGGCCTTACTGACAAGCTGAGTGACTTTCAACGTGGCACCGTCATAGGATGCCACCTTTCCAACAAGTCAGTTCGTCACCTGCACACATTTCTGCCCCGGTCAACTGTAAGTGCTGTTATTGTGAAGTGGTAACATCTAGGAGAAACAACGGCTCAGACGCGACGTGGTAGGCCACACAAGCTCACAGAACAGGACCGGCGAGTGCTGAAGCGCGTAGCACGTAAAAATCGCCTGTCCTCGGTTGAAAAACACACTACTGAGTTCCAAACTGCCTCTGGACGCAACGTCATTACAAGAACTGTTCGTCGGGAGCTTCATGAAATTAGTTTCCATGGCCGAGCAGCCGCACACAAGCCTAAGATCAGCATGCGCAATGCCAAGCGTTGGCTGGAGTGGTGTAAAGCTCGCCGCCATTGGACTCTGGAGCAGTGGAAACATGTTATCTGTAGTGATGAATCACGCTTCACCATCTCACGGATGCCAGAAGAACGCTACCTGCCCGAATGCATAGGGACAACTATAACGTTTGGTGGAGGAGGAATAATGGTTTGGAGCTGTTCCATGTTCCATGGTTCGGGCTAGGCCCCATAGTTCCAGTGAAGGGATATCTTAACGCTGCAGCATACAATGATATTCTAGACGATTCTGTGCTTCCAACTTTGTGGCAACAGTTTGGGCCCTTTCCTGTTTCAGCATGAAACAGCAATGTCAGAAATGTCCCTATGCACAAAGTGAGGTCCATACAGAAATTGTTTGTCGAGATCGGTGTGGAAAAAATTGACTGGACTGAACCAAAAGGGGTTCTTCAAAGGGTTCTCCTATGTGGACCGCCGAAGAACCGTTTTAAGTTTTAGATAGCACCTTTATTTTCTAAGAGTGTAGAGAAAGGTACTGAGCCAGGTGTTAGCAGCAACGGTGATTGAGAGGGCAGAGAGGAAAGGGGAAGAGAGGAAGGGAAGCAATAAGCTGTTTTGATACAAATGGAGAGACTATGGTCTGGATGGAGAGACTGTGTGAAAGAGGGAGAATTGCCCTGATACAGTCGGTCATTTCCTTGCTAAATTACCCATGAGCACCAACAAGTGAAGTTCATAGGAACATGTCAAATTGGGTGTCAAATGAAAACTACGAGTCTATATTTTTTAGGAATTAAGGCATATATACATTTTTCAACCATTTTCCATCCTAAAAATGTGGAATAAACAAAGGCTTTGATTTCTTGTCTAAAAGATGGAAATGGGGTCTTAGAAAACATCTACCAGATAAAGTCTTAAGTGAAGACCCCTGCCAACTAATATCAACATTTAGATTTTATTAAGGATATTTTTTCTGCCTTCTGTAAGATTAAGAAACAATGCCCTTGTGCCTTCAAATTCCATTACCAAAAACCCATGTACAGTGCCTTGCGAAAGTATTCGGCCCCCTTGAACTTTGCGACCTTTTGCCACATTTCAGGCTTCAAAAATAAATATATAAAACTGTATTTTTTTGTGAAGAATCAACAACAAGTGGGACACAATCATGAAGTGGAACGACATTTATTGGATATTTCAAACTTTTTAAACAAATCAAAAACTGAAAAATTGGGCATGGAAAATTATTGAGTAACGGAATTTCAGAAAAATCAGTCATGTAATATGCCAATATGCCTACAATGGGAAATCATAGTAGTCACAAACCACAGTTGGGTCACCTGCTACTGTCCTCCCTTCCACTAACATACTGTTATATTCAGCTCATAATAGTTTCCTTTCTCTTTCTGTCGCCTGCCTCTCATGCTCTCTCTCTCTAATTAATGTCACCTCTTCCAGCTCTTACTGACACCGACCCATGAGCCCCCTTTCTTTCCACTCAGCACCGACTGACACTGTCCACAGACGTTGTCCTTTGGTTCGGACCGGCCTTGTTTTCAACGCCCACAGACGTCGTCCTTTGGTTCGGACCGGCCTTGTTTTCAACGCCCACAGACGTCGTCCTTTGGTTCGGACCGGCCTTGTTTTCAACGCCCACAGACGTCGTCCTTTGGTTCGGACCGGCCTTGTTTTCAACGCCCACAGACGTCGTCCTTTGGTTCGGACCGGCCTTGTTTTCAACGCCCACAGACGTCGTCCTTTGGTTCGGACCGGCCTTGTTTTCAACGTCCACAGACGTCTGAACCAAATCTGAACCAATCATAGACGTCTATGTTTAACAAGTTTGGACATCACATACAGTACACAACAGTAGAGTAGAGTAGAGTACAGTACAGTACAGTACACTAAAGAAAAGTAGAGTATACTTCAGTACATTACAGTATAGCAGAGCGTAGAGTACAGTAAAGAAAAGTTTAGTATTGTTCATTGCAGTACAGTAAAGAAAAGTAGAGTAGAGTTCAGTAAAGTATAGTCCTGTACAGTAGAGTAGAATAGAGTGGAGTAGAGTTCAGTAAAGTATAGTCCTGTACAGTAGAGTAGAATAGAGTGGAGTAGAGTTCAGTAAAGTATAGTCCTGTACAGTAGAGTAGAATAGAATAGAGTGGAGTAGAGTTCAGTAAAGTATAGTCCTGTACTGTACAGTAGAGTAGAATAGAGTGGAGTAGAGTTCAGTAAAGTATAGTCCTGTACAGTAGAGTAGAATAGAGTGGAGTAGAGTTCAGTAAAGTATAGTCCTGTACAGTAGAGTAGAATAGAGTGGAGTAGAGTTCAGTAAAGTATAGTCCTGTACAGTAGAGTAGAATATAGTGGAGTAGAGTTCAGTAAAGTATAGTCCTGTACAGTAGAGTAGAATAGAATAGAGTGGAGTAGAGTTCAGTAAAGTCTAGTCCTGTACTGTACAGTAGAGTAGAATAGAGTGGAGTAGAGTTCAGTAAAGTCTAGTCCTGTACAGTAGAGTAGAATAGAATAGAGTGGAGTAGAGTTCAGTAAAGTATAGTCCTGTACTGTACAGTAGAGTAGAATAGAGTGGAGTAGAGTTCAGTAAAGTCTAGTCCTGTACTGTACAGTAGAGTAGAATAGAGTGGAGTAGAGTTCAGTACAGTATAGTCCTGTACTGTACAGTAGAGTAGAATAGAGTGGAGTAGAGTTCAGTAAAGTCTAGTCCTGTACTGTACAGTAGAGTAGAATAGAGTGGAGTAGAGTTCAGTAAAGTATAGTCCTGTACTGTACAGTAGAATAGAATAGAGTGGAGTAGAGTTCAGTACAGTACACAGTACAGCACACGAGAGTTGAGTACACTATCATGTACTGTACTGAGCTATACTCTACTGCACTTTACTGAAATCTGTTGTACTGTACTGAACTATACTCTACTTGACTATACTCTCCTGCAGTGGTTCCCAACCAGGGTACTAGGAAGTTCATAAAATAGTTTGCAAGTGCAATTACTCAACAATATCTTAAGAATGAATGATTTTCTTACGAACTCCTCAAATATCTTCTCATGAATCTTCTTAAGATGTTTGTTGCTAGGCAATCATGTTAGCATATTTCCTACTGAGATTACTGTTCTAAAACATGTTATTGGGTTTAAAATAATCTATACTGGAACTTTCACATGAAGTTTGAGTGAATTAAACATGTTCAATTTCTTTCATGGGCTTATTCTCTCACTGCCCAGAGTTTAAGACAAGGGTTTAGCCATCTTGGAATTAAGAACAAATCCAAGAACTTTATTTTCAAGAATCTAATTTCTTCTTAAATGTTTGCTAAAGGAGAAACATAAGAAATTGCACAAGAACATTTCCAATAACCTTTTTGAGGAATAGGAAACAAATGGCAGTTCAGGGCCCTGAGCTCTACTGTGCTTTTTATGTACAAACTTGTGAAACATAGACATATATGATTGGTTCAGACAACCAAATTCAGTCTTGTTTGGTGGCAGAACTCATTAAAATAATATCTAGTGTGTAAAATAATAACCAAATATGCAAAGGAAGATATTACATATTTCTATCTTTGTGTACCTATTTAGGATACATCACCATGAAGAGAATGGCATTCATATCCATAATTATTACTCTTGTTATTATACTGCATATTGTGATGTCACTTTACCCTGCCTTTATTTACATACAGTAAATGTATCTACATCTAATACCTCGTACCCCTGCACATTGATCTGGTACTGGTACTCCCTGTATATAACTTCATTCTTGTGTATTTTATTCCCCTTGAGTTTTAAAAAAATGTTTCTTTTTTTACTCTGTATTATTGGGAAGGGCTCATAAGCATGGCAGTTGTATTCGGTGTGTGACAAATACAATTTGATTTGGTTTCTTTCTTCTGTGTAGTTCAGATCAGGGACTCAAGACGAAATTCTGATACTGCAATTCTGTTACTGTGTACATCCACTTCACTTACTGTTGTTTAATAACCCAAATAGACGTTTTCAAACTCAAGGTGCCATGTCATAGCTGACACCTCATTTTATCTGCAGACATCTTTGAATCTTAATTCGGAGCAAATAATGAAGAGTTTTTGGAAAACGTGGTCACATAAAAAAATAGATTTACCTAAATTCTAAAAACATTGCATCTGCACAGTTCTTCCAGTAAATGCGTTTTTGTAAGATGTTCAGTATAAATTGTTAAAAGTGGTCCTTATGCGTATAGATGGTTCAACTTTGAAAACATTTGATTTGTTTGGCATACATTTTATGTGAAAAATCGGAGCCCATTGCTATGGAATTGCCCATTCCCAATATACTACCCATCTCACTCTCTTTACACCCACCTTTCTTCCTGTCTTTCTCCCCATCTCACTCTCTTTACACCCACCTTTCTCCCCTATTTCTCCCCATCTCACTCTTTACACCCACCTTTCTCCCCATCTCACTCTTTACACCCACCTTTCTCGCTCTCTTTACACCCACCTTTCTCCCCTATTTCTCCCCATCTCACTCTTTACACCCACCTTTCTCCCCATCTCACTCTCTTTACACCCACCTTTCTCCCTGTCTTTCTCCTCATCTCACTCTCTTTACACCCACCTTTCTCCCCTATTTCTCCCCATCTCACTCTTTACACCCACCTTTCTCGCTCTCTTTACACCCACCTTTCTCCCTGTCTTTCTCCCCATCTCGCTCTCTTTACACCCACCTTTCTCCCTGTCTTTCTCCCCATCTCACTCTCTTTACACCCACCTGTCTTTCTCCCCATCTCGCTCTCTTTACACCCTCCTTTCTCCCCATCTCACTCTCTTTACACCCACCTTTCTCCCCATCTCACTCTTTACACCCACCTTTCTCCCTGTCTTTCTCCCCATCTCGCTCTCTTTACACCCACCTTTCTCCCCTATTTCTCCCCATCTCGCTCTCTTTACACCCACCTTTCTCCCCTATTTCTACCCATCTCGCTCTCTTTACACCCACCTTTCTCCCCGTCTTTCTCCCCATCTCGCTCTCTTTACACCCACCTTTCTCCCCGTCTTTCTCCCCATCTCGCTCTCTTTACACCCAACTTTCTCCCCATCTTTCTCCCCATCTCGCTCTCTTTACACCCAACTTTCTCCCCGTCTTTCTCCCCATCTCGCTCTCTTTACACCCAACTTTCTCCCCGTCTTTCTCCCCATCTCGCTCTCTTTACACCCACCTTTCTCCCCGTCTTTCTCCCCATCTCGCTCTCTTTACACCCACCTTTCTCCCCATCTCGCTCTCTTTACACCCACCTTTCTCCCCTATTTCTCCCCATCTCGCTCTCTTTACACCCACCTTTCTCCCTGTCTTTATCCCCATCTCGCTCTCTTTACACCCACCTTTCTCCCTGTCTTTATCCCCATCTCGCTCTCTTTACACCCACCTTTCTCCCTGTCTCTCTCCCCATCTCGCTCTCTTTACACCCACCCTTCTCCCTGTCTTTCTCCCCATCTCGCTCTCTTTACACCCACCCTTCTCCCTGTCTTTCTCCCCATCTCGCTCTCTTTACACCCACCCTTCTCCCTGTCTTTTGACTCGTCTCACTTCCTCTGTCTCTGTCTCTATCCCTCTCTCTCTCCTTCCCCCATTTCTCCTCGTCTCACTTTCTCTGTCTCTATCCCTCTCTCTCGCCTTCCACCATTTCTCCTCGTCTCACTTTCTCTCTGTCCCTCTCTCTCCTTCCCCCATTTCTCCTCGTCTCACTTTCTCTCTGTCTCTATCCCCCTCTCTCTCCTTCCCCCATTTCTCCTCGTCTCACTTTCTCTCTGTCTCTATCCCTCTCTCTCGCCTTCCCCTATTTCTCCTCGTCTCACTTTCTCTCTGTCTCTCTCTCTCCTTCCCCTATTTCTCCTCGTCTCACTTTCTCTGTCTCTATCCCTCTCTCTCTCTCCTTCCCCTATTTCTCCTCGTCTCACTTTCTCTGTCTCTATCCCTCTCTCTCTCTCCTTCCCCTATTTCTCCTCGTCTCACTTTCTCTCTGTCTCTATCCCTCTCTCTCTCTCCTTCCCCTATTTCTCCTCGTCTCACTTTCTCTCTGTCTCTATCCCTCTCTCTCTCTCCTTCCCCTATTTCTCCTCGTCTCACTTTCTCTCTGTCTCTATCCCTCTCTCTCTCTCCTTCCCCTATTTCTCCTCGTCTCACTTTCTCTCTATCCCTCTCTCTCTCTCCTTCCCCTATTTCTCCTTGTCTCACTTTCTCTCTGTCTCTATCCCTCTCTCTCACTCCTTCCCCTATTTCTCCTCGTCTCACTTTCTCTCTGTCTCTATCCCTCTCTCTCTCTCCTTCCCCTATTTCTCCTCGTCTCACTTTCTCTCTGTCTCTATCCCTCTCTCTCTCCTTCCCCTATTTCTCCTCGTCTCACTTTCTCTCTGTCTCTATCCCTCTCTCTCTCCTTCCCCTATTTCTCCTCGTCTCACTTTCTCTCTGTCTCTATCCCTCTCTTTCCCCTATTTCTCCTCGTCTCACTTTCTCTCTGTCTCTATCCCTCTCTTTCCCCTATTTCTCCTCGTCTCACTTTCTCTCTGTCTCTATCCCTCTCCTTCCCCTATTTCTCCTCGTCTCACTTTCTCTGTCTCTATCCCTCTCTCTCTCCTTCCCCTATTTCTCCTCGTCTCACTTTCTCTCTATCCCTCTCTCTCTCCTTCCCCTATTTCTCCTCGTCTCACTTTCTCTCTGTCTCTATCCCTCTCTCTCTCCTTCCCCTATTTCTCCTCGTCTCACTTTCTCTCTGTCTCTATCCCTCTCCTTCCCCTATTTCTCCTCGTCTCACTTTCTCTCTGTCTCTATCCCTCTCTCTCTCCTTCCCCTATTTCTCCTCGTCTCACTTTCTCTCTGTCTCTATCCCTCTCTCTCTCCTTCCCCTATTTCTCCTCGTCTCACTTTCTCTCTGTCTCTATCCCTCTCTCTCTCCTTCCCCTATTTCTCCTCGTCTCACTTTCTCTCTGTCTCTATCCCTCTCTCTCTCCTTCCCCTATTTCTCCTCGTCTCACTTTCTCTCTGTCTCTATCCCCTCTCTCTCCTTCCCCTATTTCTCCTCGTCTCACTTTCTCTCTGTCTCTATCCCTCTCTCTCTCCTTCCCCTATTTCTCCTCGTCTCACTTTCTCTCTGTCTCTATCCCCTCTCTCTCCTTCCCCTATTTCTCCTCGTCTCACTTTCTCTCTGTCTCTATCCCTCTCTCTCTCCTTCCCCTATTTCTCCTCGTCTCACTTTCTCTCTGTCTCTATCCCTCTCTCTCTCCTTCCCCTATTTCTCCTCGTCTCACTTTCTCTCTGTCTCTATCCCTCTCTCTCTCCTTCCCCTATTTCTCCTCGTCTCACTTTCTCTCTGTCTCTATCCCTCTCTCTCCTTCCCCCTCCCCTATTTCTCCTCGTGTCACTTTCTTTGTCTCTATCCCTCTCTCTCCTTCCCCCTCCCATATTTCTCCTCGTCTTCAGTTTCCATTGAGAAGGGGAGCAATGAAGTGTGGAGGCTAAAAAAACAAAGGCAGCAGTATTGAACACTGCTCTGATGAAGGTTGGCACAGCCACACATTAGAACTTCTAATTACTTTGGTCTAAGGCAATACATCGCAGTGCTAGCTGTGCCACTAGAGATCCTGGTTCGAGTCCAGGCTCTGCCGCAGCCGGACACGACCGGGAGGCACATGGGGCGGCGCACAATTGGCCCAGCTCCTTCCCCTATTTCTCCTCGTCTCACTTTCTCTATCCCTCTTTCTCCTTCCCCTATTTCACCTCGTCTCACTTTCTCTGTCTCTATCCCTCTCTCTCCTTCCCCTATTTCTCCTCGTCTCACTTTCTCTGTCTCTATCCCTCTCTCTCCTTCCCCTATTTCTCCTCGTCTCACTTTCTCTGTCTCTATCCCTCTCTCTCCTTCCCCCTCCCCTATTTCTCCTCGTCTCACTTTCTCTGTCTCTATCCCTCTCTCTCCTTCCCCCTCCCCTATTTCTCCTCGTCTTCAGTTTCCATTGAGAAGGGGAGCAATGAAGTGTGGAGGCTAAAAAAACAAAGGCAGCAGTATTGAACACTGCTCTGATGAAGGTTGGCACAGCCACACATTAGAACTTCTAATTACTTTGGTCTAAGGCAATACATCGCAGTGCTAGCTGTGCCACTAGAGATCCTGGTTCGAGTCCAGGCTCTGCCGCAGCCGGACACGACCGGGAGGCACATGGGGCGGCGCACAATTGGCCCAGCATCGTACCGGTTAGGGGAGGGTCTGTCCTGCAGGGATGTTCTTGTCCTATCGCGCTCTAGCGACTCCTGTGGCGGGTGGGCGCAATGCACGCTGACACGGTCGCCAGGTGTATGGTGTTTCTTCCTACACATTTGTGCGGCTGGCTTCCGGGTTCAGCGGGCATTGTGTCAAGAAGCAGAGCAGCTGCTTGGGTTGTGTTTCAGAGGACGCATGACTCGACCTTCGCCTCTCCCGAGTCCGTACGGGAGTTGCAGCGATGGGACAAGATTGTAACAACCAATTGGATACCACGAAAAAGGGGTAAAAAATAACTTCTAATTACAGTAAGGTAGTGACAATTTGAACATTAGCAGTATACTGTACCATAGCTTCTACTTTAGAATCTCATTATACACCCCAACACACCTGCTAGAGACTCAGTTTGTTAATATATAACTCAACCAGTATCACAAAACACATGCATATATGCAGTAGTTATATCATGAACAAGCACTCAACAACAACTGGATTGTCCATTACCAAACCCCCAGTAGGCATGTGCCCAGGGGTCAAGTTTGGGTTTGTTTGAAAATGGCCATTTGTCTCTATACTTGCCTGAAAGAGTTACTTTTATTTCACCTTTATTTAACCAGGTAGGCTATTTGAGAACAAGTTCTCATTTACAACTGCGACCTGGCCAAGATAAAGCATAGCAGTGTTGTTACGAATCCCTTTTGGCCCGACAGTCTAGGGGGGATGGTAATGAGACCCGTATCATAACTCATGCAAATTATAATTGTGACAAAGTAAAAGAGAGAACAAAATAACCAGGACAACTGAAATCTACCGTCAAACTCAAGGTTTATTTGAAAACACACGGTAATGGGGGGGGGGGGAGCAGGAAAAGGGTCTGAGCTGGACCAAAGGAAATAAAAGTATTCAAAAACCCCCTAAGCTAGACTAGCCTACTTTAACAACAGCTAACTAACCAAACAAAAATACAGTGGGTGGTCCACCCAGTTCTAACTAGTGTATTTAACAAAGTCTACCTACGGGTAGTGTATGTCCATGGGCAACTTGTCTTGGTTTCCCCTTTTCCCACCAGCAATCAAACACAAACACCAAAACAATACTCACAGGTGTTGACTAAGTGCTATGGAGGTGCTCAAACAAAGAGCGGTTAATAACCACAGAGACCTACAGACATGGAGATTGAGCTCCAGAGCAAACAACTGACAGGGTTTTTAAACCAAGGGAAAGGAACTGTGATTGGGTAGGAAAACAGGAGGAGGTGTGTCTTCTGATTGATGATTGGTGACTGATTGGGGAGTGATGATTTTCACCTGTGAGGGGAGAAGGAGAGCAAACACAGGATACATACACACACACACAGGATACCTGTATCCGTAACAAGTGTGAACAGACAGCAACACAGAGTTACACATGGAGTAAACAGTTAACAAGTCAATAACACAGTAGAAAAAGAAAAAAAGAGAGTCTATATACATTGTGTGCAAACGGCATGAGGAGGGAGGCGAATAATTACAATTTAGCAGATTAACACTGGAGTGATAAATGATCAGATGGTAATGTACAGGTAGAGATACTGGTGTGCAAAAGAGCAGAAAAGTAAATAAATAAAAACTGTATGGGGATGAGGTAGGTAAATTGGGTGGGCTATTTACCGATGGACTAAGTACAGCTGCATCGATCGGTTAGCTGCTCAGAGAGCAGATGATAATGATAATATTTTTTAATTTTACCTTTATTTAACCAGGCAAGTCAGTTAAGAACAAATTCTTATTTTCAATGACAGCCTGGGAACAGTGGGTTAACTGCCTGTTCAGGGGCAGAACGACAGATTTGTACCTTGTCAGCTCGGGGGTTATGAACTCGCAACCTTCCGGTTACTAGTCCAACACTCTAACCACTAGGCTATGATGCACTGACTGTAGCCTACTGGACCTTACAGTGATGTATTTCAGGTTGATCCGCTGTGACTTTGAGCAGGACAGAGGACACAATGGAGTGGTGCTGACACCTACTGGGGGATGTAATACGTGCAATTTTGCAGGAAACAGTTTGAACATGGATCCAGTCGGGTCCATTGATTGGTGGATAGTATAGCAGCTTATAGCTCTATGGGTTGGTGAGTGTCCAGGCACTGCAGTAGGCTGTGCAGCTGTAACATGATGTGCTGATCTGCTCCCACTGCCTCTGTGTATCATGCTGTAAATAGTTCACTAACGTGGTCATTACAAGATACAGGCCTCATGTTTGTATTTTGTTGGATTCCCCCTGCAATATATGGGGCCTTTTTTTCCCTACTGCCTTCTCTCACCTCTATCCAGCCAGCCATGCTTTGGGTCTTGAGTCTGGTTCCTCTCAAGGTTTCTTATAGAAAGTAAATCCCGATAAGAGGTACTAGGTCTTTGCAGGGTTCTAGGCCGGATTTGTGGAAGGTTTTGTAGCATACATATATTACATTTCATTGATTTTTTTTTATTTTTAGATCTGATTAATCCAGTCCCAATCCTAAACAAGGGAATGCAATAGCAGTGGCTTGAAGGTACTGCTATTCTACATGTCCTATTCACCTGCCTAAATGAGTCCAATCGACCTGCTGCAGCAAAGGTATTCCACCTTGTGTGATGTTCTTTTTTGGGGGACCGCACTCTGCAGTAAAACGGGCGGCGTCATTCCAAATGCGCCAGGTAAACTGTCGCAAATTAGTGATGTCATCATGCGCCCCCTAACCCCCTTGTTTCTTTGTCGACACTGTCGCTAGCAAGCAGGAACTCGGACTGATACAAATCTTCAATCGTAAACCCAGGTAAATGAATTACATTTTTAACTCTATTTTTTACCTTTCGTGTTAGTTCAATTGAGATCTATATTTCGTTTCGCGCTAACTGAATAGCTTTCAAATGCGACTATGGTTGTTTGCACGCTTGTGCCGCAGTGATGCTCAATCAATGCTAATGTTAGCTGGCAAGCTATATAGCTAGCTATTCAATCCGCGCTATGCATACTTATCATTATTTTCACTGTGCGTTGCATAGTTGTTTACAATTGGGAGTTAATTGGGAAAGTGTTTCTGGAACAAATCGACAGTTGTGCATGTTATTTACGATGCACAACTGCGGTTCTACGTTACCTAGCCAGTGAACCCGCTTGGAGCCTCCATCTGCGCAATATCTTGTTCGGAACATGCGTGCGCAGTCCAAACGACACCCATCCATTCAATGATGGCATATGAGTCCATCTCTGCTAGCAGGTTGCTGAGAGAAATAAAATAGTTACCAGGGTATTCAATGTGTAGTGTCAGTTAAAACCAAGATGGCTTGCCTAGCTCGTAGCTAATTTCAGGTTATATTCATGGAGGACTTCAGTCAAGGGATACACGCCTGTAAAAAGGGAATTGAGGATTAAGGGAGATTTACCAAAAAACGACTGTAAAATGACCAATTGGATCCTATGTTCATCCAGCGACAGACAGCTTTGGGGGTCGGAGGCGGGATGAAATTGCACACTGATAGTTGATCCTCCTCCTGTCCACCAAGCTAACTAGTTGTGCGGGGTTCACTTTGACTGGGGGGATTGAAAATTGTGTGCATCAGAACCATCCCATGACAAAAATTAACTGGGGATGGTTATTCAGTGGCGTCCTTAATTCCACACTCAAGCTGATGGCAGCAGTGATTATTAGTTTGGTTTTGTTTATTTTTCAACCGCGCCAGAGATGCTCTCGCTTGGCGGTGTTTGATTGCCCATTGTATGCATGCGTATCCCTGCGTGATGGAATTGGGTTTGATGCTGCGTTCAAAACAACTGGGAACTCTGAAATCTCATACCTCAGTGCGTTCAGAGAACTGGGAACTCGGGGAAAAAACGAGCTCCGCCTGGGAAAATAATTGCGTCGTGGGTTCGATTCCCGCTGGGGCCACCCATATGTAAAAAGTAGTGGCCCCAGCCGACTTGTAAGTCGCTTTGGACAAAAGCGTCTGCTAAATGGGATATATAATTGTTTTGAACGTTCATCCAAGTCGGAAACACGGGCATCTTTCTAAGAGCTCCGACCTCAAGATTACTGACGTCATGCTTTGACCTCGTTATTTTACCCCCGAGTTCCCAGTTGTCTTGAAAGCACCAATATCTGGGTACAGTGGCCACTAGCTATATTCGGCAGCTGCTGCTGCTCAATTAAACTGTCCTGGTGTTTTTGTCACAACAATGGTTTCACGCAACAGCAGCTGTGAGACATGACAACTAAGAGGCGATTTTGAATTATCATTTTTGTTTTTTTTAGGAAGTGGGGGTGAATGTTTTGGAGTTTATTATTGTTATTCATATATAGACATAATTTCTGAAGATTTTCTTGTCCAGATTGATATTTTCTGTATTGTAATATAATTGTCTGTGTCTCGAGTGGATGCATTGTATAATACATATTGGCTTACTGGATAATAAATAGAAAAAACGATTTCCTTCGCATTTCAATCGATATACTGTATCCTCTAACAAGAAATACATCCTGTTTGACATAACACTACGGTACGTTTTCATTCACATGACAGGGACCGATTATTTTTTATTATTATTTGACAAAATTATATTATAATATCCACATGTTGTGAGAAAAATACATTTGATGTACATCCAAGTATTCAAACAGCCTAGGCCTTGGTACCTTGAGCTTGCACCAGTTTGGGCTACATTCTTACTCTAGCTAGTGAAACCTATGCTAGGAACTATTGCATCACGTGACTCACACAGACTGGCTACAGAGCGTGTCTCGAGAAAGGAAAACGAAACTATTCTGCCCTTTCGTGCTGTTTCTCGTGTTAAGAAACTGTAAATACAGACTTTATATGCGTTTTTAATAGGCCTATCCATCATTTCACATTGTAACGTGTATAAGTATCTTGAATGGTGGGGGTACTAGATGTCTTTTAGAAATTGAAGCGCTCGTGTGGTATGTAAAAAAAAAAAAATACTACAAAACTTTTGGGGGGGATGGTAAAATACATAGAGTTTTGAGAGATATAGCCAAGTGGTTTAATTAGTTTTGTATTTTGATAGAACGTAACTGTTTATATCTAGACTGTTTGAAGTGTAGTCATCTTCTGACCCCGGCAGCGCGCCCGCAGACCTCAAGATCTCTGCCTTTCAAAAGTGACTGAAACCTACTCTCCTTTCTGCCGCCTTCAGGCCAGGTGGTGAGGTAGTAAATCTGTGTTTTATCCCGCGAACTTTCAGGTACGTTCATTAAATTAGTTAATGTCTTTCTACTGTCATCGAGTCGTTTATGCAACCCACTAAGCATGAACTTGTTTTATAACACGTTGACCAGGGCGTATACCCCAATTCTGTCATTCCAATAGAAATGACTCATCAATAATCCAGGAACGGGAACATACAGAAAACAAGGCCATGGGCCAAAGACGTCCTAATATTTAATGCGCAGCTCTGAATATTCATATTGCCCATGGAAGCAGCAGAGGCAACTGAAGTTGAGCCATGCTGGGTTGTTATTTTGGCCGTCTGTTGCCGGCTTGCATTAAGGTCAGCCAGATCCCGCTTTGACCCGGGTCACCTGACCCAGCGCTGCTGCTGCTGTCCGTTAACATTGCCGTGAAATAACTCGATCCTGCTCGTGGTTATATTATTATTATTAATATGGTGGTATTCATAGCGATCGTTTCGGGGGCAGCATGACAGAAGTTTATGTTGGCTAGCACCATGCCTGGCAGGGCTGAAATCTGAGGAGCAGGGGTTGAGTGTCTTCCTGTGGTCGTTTATCCTAGTCTGTCAAAAGTTAGTGCAGCAAATCCTGTCCTTCACTGACCACCTTGAATTTTTTCTTTCCTTCTGCCTCACTCTCACTTCCTATGTGAAGCTGCAAATCATCCGTTAAACCAGATCTAACACAGTGAAGCCACAACCATGAATTATACATTTCTGACCTTTTATACATGGATCTCGTTGCGGCCAATTGGGTCCAACAGCATGTGACACTGGGGCTGTATTGGAGACAGGATGGAGTACAGTGAGACTGTGTCAAATATATATATGTTATTTGTCATAAGCCCTTTGATCTACACTGTGTTTTTCTCCTGCCCTTTTTCCATTTCCATCAGGATTTTCCACTAGATTTTGACCAGTCTTATGTCCCTAGTTTCTTCTTCATATTGCTTTATAGTTGGCTCTTTATTTTTAATTTCATGGCCCTTTTCCTCGCCCACTCAGTCACTTTTGCTTTCGCTCACACCCATCTCGTCCTCTCTCTCAGGTGCTGACTGCCACTTTGCAATCATCGCCCACCCGGCTGTTCTGCCAGACTGTGTTGTTGCATCAGTATCCAACACAGAGACACATCCTCCTATCTGCTGCGTAACAGGCGGCCCTGGTCCCCCCTCAACCTGCCCCCTGCGCTATGAGCAGAGGACGAGGAGGGCCCCCCATAGAGCATTACCACCGACCCCCTCTCCCCCAACTGCAGGCTAAGCAACAATACTACAGAGCTGGACCCCTGGGATTTCACCCCAGAGCCTCCCCGCAACAGGCCCCACACCCAAACGTCCATTCATACCTGGGCCCAGTTCCCCCTCTAGTACCACCCAGTGCTCACTCTCAGCCTCTCTACCCCTCTGCCCCTCCCCCACCCGGTCACAGCCCAGCCCTGAATCAGCAGAGCTCTTGTCCCAGTGGTCCTAACTCCTTCAGGCAGCAGCAGGTCCACTTCCTGAGGGGACAGAACACTGAGGCTCCCCAGTTTAGGGTGAGCCCCAGAGGAGGGGCGCAGAGCTTGGGTAGAGGGGGACCGAACGGACTCTATAACGAATCGAACCAGACCCAGGCAGGGTACAGCAGGTACTCCCAAAACAGTTGTAGGGGGAGAGGGGGATACAGCAGCGAGCGAGGCAGAGGGAACGGTAGGGACTTTGGGTACCCGCCCAGTCAGGGACCCCCTAGAGGACCAACCGGCCCTAGATTCTGGAACCAGAAGCAGACTTCAACACAAAAGCAAGGCTTCAACAGACAGTGGAGTCTTCATGCAGACTGTGCTGACGGGCCGTCTTTCTCAGAAGGCTTTCAGACTTTATCCTTAGACAGAGAGAGGTCCTACAGAGGAAGAGTTGACCGAGGCGACAGCTTTGACAAAGCTTCTGTTGGTAGTAGTAATAATTCAAACAACAAGAGTGTCCCTACATTTCAGCCACCCGACATCCGAGAGCAAGTTTTGCAAGCCTTGGCAGATTTGAGCCCTGGTGAGAAGCTACAAGCAAAGTGTTTGGCGAAAACGCTGCGGTTGCCCAAAAAGTTTATCAACCAGGCCCTTTACGGGCTCGAGCGTGATAAGAAAGCTTCAAAACACGGTGAAAGTCCTCCAGAGTGGACTGTCTACGTAGAACCACAGGAAGAACCGGAAAGTAGAGATTCTGATCCGGAAAGCCCACGTTCCCAACCGAGGGAACATTCTGTGGAGTCACAGGAAAGGCCTTCGGAAGAAGATTGCTCTCACTTCCTGTCTGTGAAGGAGGAGGACGTTGTCATCAACGCTGAGATCCAGCAAATTGAAGCGCAGGGTCCTGAGGGCGACAGAGAAGAAGATTACTACGTAGAATCTGATTCACACTCCTCTTCCTCAGAACCATCTGAGTCATATCGGCAACATTCCCAGTCCCAAACCCAACAACCCAGTATCAACAGCAGCAGTAACGAAGAGCTTGACCTAGACCTTGACGAGAGCGACATGGCGGACTGCGGCAGTAATCAGAAGGAGTTGATCCTGCAGTATCTGCTGGAGGCAGGAGAGGCCACGGCCCTGGTGATTGCCAAGAACCTGGGCCTGAGGGGCGCCAAGCAGGTCAACCCCACCCTATACGCCATGGAGAAGCAGGGCGACGTGAACCGCAACGCAGAGGTGACCCCTCACATCTGGGAGCTATCTGTCCATCGCAGGGAGAGGATGGAGAGGAGCCTCAAGGCCGAGCGCAGCGCCCCTGCAAAGGTCGAAGGAGTGGGGTCCGGATTCCAGGCGGTGCCACCTGGATTGGAGTGTCTAGAGGCCAACGCTGAGGCGGTAGGTGGACACTCTCACACAGCGAGGGGGGGTGGTGGGGGGAGTTCGGTTGGGGAATTCATTGACGTCTTCCTGAATTTGGGAGACCCCCTCGCTTACTTGGAGCCCGTCTCCTACGAAGAGTTGGAAGGGGAGGAGGAGTACGGCAGTTACCCCAGTAACATAATGTTGGTTGGATCATTGAGGGGTGAACATAGCTCTGTAGATTCCGAGCTGAGAATGCCAGGTCTGGAGCCCTTAAAACCGCCTGACACCGATTTTCTCCCCCCCAACTTCTGCGCCACTTCTTTCTTTCCTCACCTACTTCATCTTCAATCTTCATCCCTCTATCAGGAGGACGAGTCGAACGGAGGGCAGTGGGCGACCGACGATATCCCCGAATTCCTCAACGCCATCAGCCGGGATGGAGGGGGGACAGTAGCAGTCTCCCTGGCAGCGCCCCCACCTCAGAACCTCCGTGCCAAACTCCAGGAGGTGAGGGCCAAGAACCCCGTCAGCGGCCTGATGGAGTTTGCCCAGTACCAGGGACACAATTGCGAGTTCCTGCTCCTCGACCAATCAGGGCCTTCACATGACCCCAGGTCAGTGATGTCATAGTGTTCCCAACCAATCATGGCCATTGCTGGTATGTCTAAGAGAGAACCAGCTGATTGAATTAGCAAATTCATTTTTTAAAAATTGCAAGAGAAAGTGTGATGAAGAAATATCAAAAAATGTGTTGTCCCTGCTCTTTCTCGCTACCTCTCACTCCCTTGTATATTTCTCCCTCTCAGATTCCGTATGCAGGTCATGCTGGATGGCAGGTTGTTTCCTGTTGCTGAGGCATCTAATAAAAAGGTGGCTAAGAAAGATGCTGCCGCAGCAACCCTCAGGATTCTGCTGCGTGAGATAGAGGGGGGAGGGGCTGAGGAGGGGCTCACTGCAGGGGTGGACCAGGCCGTGGACCCCACCTCTGACGTCCCTGTAAGTCTGAAGTGTGTTCGTGTGTGTGTGGAGGTTAGTAATAATCCATGTGCTCTGTTGTGGTTGATTGTGTTGTAAAGGCCAAAGATTTGTCTCTTTTTTTCCCCAATCCTTTTCTAACTCTCTGTTCTCTCGCTGTCTCGCTCTCCCTCGCTGTCAGGAGGTGGTGGAGGGTCCGCCCCAGGCCCTGTCCCGTTCCCTGCCGGGGGGTAAGAACCCCGTGTCCATGCTGATGGAGTACAGTCAGCGCACTGGAAACCCCATCGAGTTCATCAACACTGGACAGGAGGGCCCACCTCACGACCCACGGTATCCATCTGTCTACATCCTCATCAGGGATGGGGTCAATTCCAAATGAAGTCAGTCAATTTAGGAAATAAACTGACATTCCAATTCAATAATTGAAAAAATAGCATCCATTTTCAATGATTTCTCAATAAACTGAAAAGTAGAAGCTATTTATTTCAAGTTTTCCATTTTTGAATTTAAATTCAAATCACTTCCTGAATTGAGTGACTTCAATTAGAATTGAGCCCAACCCTGCTTCTCATTTCTCTCTCCCTGGTTCTCTCTTCTATACATAAATGAATCATTAGGAAAGGTGTGCTTGCCCTCACCTCTCTCTCTCTCCCACTGGAGCAGTTATTTGTGTCCTGTATGACTTTCATACTGCAGCAGTCTGCTGACTGGATGATACAACAGCACCTCTGTGTCTCTCTGCATATAACCTTCCCCTAGGCACCTACTGTACTGTCCCGCAGTAATCTGATACTGGGAAGTGTGACCATCTTTGTCCCTCTTCCCCTCCTCTTCCTGAGTGCTGTAGTCTCTGTGAAGGAGATTCACAGCTCTACTCTGATGCCCCCATGTGGCTAGAGAGGAATGTCCTCTTACCTCTCTCACCAATGTATGTTTAGGATGTATAAGTTAGTCTCTGCTCCCTCCTCAGGTTCATGTTCAGGGTGAAGATCGGGGAAAGCCTGTGTGCTGAGAGCTCAGCCCCCAGTAAGAAGGCTGCCAGGCAGCTGGCTGCAGAGGAGGCAGTCAAGGAGTTAATGGCCGACGGGAGACTGCAGCTCAACAAGGTGAGTAAAGGAACCAAACATGGGACAGAAAGATGTTTTAACTAAATGGATGGTTCCCTGAAATAAACACTACCCCATCTATTTAGGATTTAGGCTTGTCAAGCTAGCTAGCTGTTTAGCTATAGACTGACAGAATGTCATAAGACCCAGGCATGTGGACTTCTCTCATTGTGCCTCCAGGCCGTAGTTCTAAGAAAAGATCCTCCGAACACTAAGATCACTCTTCCCTCTCTTCCCACCTCCTCTCCTCCGTCTTTTCACTGCCTTATCTCTCTTCTCCTCCCTCGCTCTCCATTTACCCTGTCCTCTCCAGCCCCAGTTTCCCCTGTGTCTGTCTGGTGATGAAGGGGGCTTCATGCCCGCTTGCCCCTCCCTGCCCCCGCTGACAGAGGAGGAGCTGCGTTCTGCCCACGAGGCGGGGGTTGGTGACCTCATCAGCCACCTAAACAACAACGCTGTGTCAGGTCTGCTGGAGTACGCCCGGGCCAGGGGCTTCGCTGCAGAGATACGACTGGTTGGGCAGTCAGGACCACCGCACGAGCCCAAGTCAGTACACACATTCTTGCCCACACACACACGAACATACACACTAAGTGTAATTCAGAGTCCAGAGCTGCGGTAGTCCGGCGGTCCATTGTCACATATAAAACACTATGAAAGCCAACGGTTCAATATTGTAAAACGCGGCTGTGCAAACATGGATGCTTAACTCTCCCCTCCCTCTCAGGTTTACCTACCAGGCTAAACTAGGGGGTCGCTGGTTCCCTCCTGTCTGTGCTTCTAATAAGAAGCAAGGGAAACAGGAAGCAGCTGATGCAGCTCTGAGGGTTCTGATTGGAGAGGCAGAGAAGGCTGCCCGCACCGGGGAACTAACCCCTGCAGAGGTCAATTTACCTCTCTTACTATACTACTTTTTAAAACTCTGGGTCAGTACCCACACTGGGCTTTGGGTGTGTTAGAGGTGGGTCGGGAGCGAGGAGACTGCACCTAGAATCACACACTATTTCCTCTTCATTTTGATTGCTGGTAGATGATTTTGGGTCACGGGAGGACAGTGATTTTCTCATTGGGTCTGGAGCTGAAAAAGTTGAAGAATGCCTGCTGTACTATGAATACACTGTTAATACTATGATTCTGCTATAACCTACTTCTGTTGACTGGTGGGCCGTTCATAACCTGTTATTGGTTCTGTCTCTAGCTGCCACTGAGTGGTGGGACAATCCATGACCAGATCGCCATGTTGAGTCACCAGCGCTTCAACGCACTCACCACACGCATACAGCACAGTCTTCTGGGAAGGAAGATCCTCGCCACCATCGTCATGAAGAGGGGGGAAGGGCTGGGGACCGTGGTCAGTCTGGGAACAGGTACCTGCCGTGTGTGTGCACGTGCGAGAAAATAATAACAAGCCTTTTGGAATGATTTTTGTCTCAACCTTTTGAGATAAAATACATGTATTTTTGTTTGTTTTTCTCTTCAGGAAATCGCTGTGTTAAAGGGGAGGAGCTGAGTCTTAAAGGGGATACCGTTAATGACTGCCACGCAGAAATCATCTCCAGGAGAGGGTTTATCAGGTAGGAAGTTACTGCTCCTCATTTGTCTTCCATTCAGTCCTTTTATATAACCAGTCTTTTCCCCTTCCTCCTTTGCTCTTCGTTTTGATTCCTTTACAGCTACTCTCCCTGCCTTTCTGAAACCTCCCTTTCTCCCTCTACAGGGTGTCATATGTCAGCTGGGAAGTCATTACAGACTATGATGTGTGTTAATGTGACTGTGGAGTCCATCTGGTTAGTGTAGAGTGTATTAACGCCACTTACCAGATCCTCTGTTTCTCAACCAGTCTCCCTTTATTTGTGTGTTGGATCCTGGACACTTTCACTGATCTGAATCACTCAAATATGGATTCTACCTTTCTTCTCTCCCCCCCTCCAGGTTTCTATATGCTGAGTTGCTGAAGCACTGTGAAGGATCAGAGGACAGCATATTTGAGCCAGCTGAGGAGAACAAGCTCCGGATCAAACCTGACACCACCTTCCACCTCTATATCAGGTGGGCCTACGGAGGATGTCTCTTCCTCGCTTTTTGACCCCCCCCCCATGGCTCATTCTTCTCCACCTACTCTCTTCCCTTTCCTTCTGTGCCCTGGAACTCAACTGGGCCACCAACCCACCCCCACACACACACGTTGTTCTAGGAGTTTGAGAAGCCAGTGTTTTTTTCTGCATAGAAAAGTCTTGGGCGGCCCGCTTAAGTGTTTTCGGGCCACGTATGGCAAAACAGTAAAATGAAAAATGTCATGTTTAGATAATGATTTCTGGGGTGGAAAAACATTGTCAATGTAAACTGAAGACTTTTAAACCAGATATAAAGTATGTAGAAAAGATAATGGCGTTATATACAGTGGGGCAAAAAGTATTTAGTCAGCCACCAATTGTGCAAGTACTCCCACATAAAAAGATGAGAGGTCTGGAATTTTCATCATAGGTACACTACAACTATGACAAAACGAGAGGGGAAAAAATCCAGAAAATCACATTGTAGGATTTTTAATGAATTTAATTGCAAATTATGTTGGAAAATAAGTATTTGGTCAATAACAAAAGTTCATCTCAATACTTTCTCATTGCCAACAAAGGGTATATAACAGAGGTCAAACGTTTTCTGTAAGTCTTCACAAGGTTTTCACACACTGTTGCTGGTATTTTAGCCCATTCCTCCATGCAGATCTCCTCTAGAGAAGTGATGTTCTGGGGCTGTTGCTGGTCAACACGGACTTTCAACTCCCTCTAAAGATTTTCTATGGGGTTGAGATCTGGAGACTGGCTAGGCCACTCCAGGACCTTGAAATGCTTCTTACGAAGCGACTCCTTCGTTGCCCGGGCGGTGTGTTTGGGATCATTGTCATGCTGAAAGACCCATCCACGTTTCATCTTCAATGCCCTTGCTGATGGAAGGAGGTTTTCACTCAAAATCTCACGATACATGGCCCCATTCATTCTTTCCTTTACACGGATCAGTCGTCCTGGTCCCTTTGCAGAAAAACAGCCCCAAAGCATGATGTTTCCACCCCCATGCTTCACAGTAGGTATGGTGTTCTTTGGATGCAACTCAGCATTCTTTATCCTCCAAACACGACGAGTTGAGTTTTTACCAAAAAGTTCTATTTTGGTTTCATCTGACCATATGACATTCTCCCAATCTTCTTCTGGATCATCCAAACGCTCTCTAGCAAACTTCAGATGGGCCTGGACATGTACTGGCTTAAGCAGGGGGACACGTCTGGCACTGCAGGATTTGAGTCCCTGGCGGCGTAGTGTGTTACTGATGGTAGGCTTTGTTACTTTGGTCCCAGCTCTCTGCATGTCATTTACTAGGTCCCCCCGTGTGGTTCTGGGATTTTTGCTCACCGTTCTTGTGATCATTTTGACCCCACGGGGTGAGATCTTGCGTGGAGCCCCAGATCGAGGGAGATTATCAGTGGTCTTGTATGTCTTCCATTTCCTAATAATTGCTCCCACAGTTGATTTCTTCAAACCAAACTGCTTACCTATTGCAGATTCAGTCTTCCCAGCCTGGTGCAGGTCTACAATTTTGTTTCTGGTGTCCTTTGACAGCTCTTTGTTCTTTGCCATAGTGGAGTTTGGAGTGTGACTGTTTGAGGTTGTGGACAGGTGTCTTTTATACTGATAACAAGTTCAAACAGGTGCCATTAATACAGGTAACGAGTGGAGGACAGAGGAGCCTCTTAACTTCATGCGACGAGCAATCCCGGATCCGGGATCCTATTTATAGCCTCAAGCTCATTAGCATAACGCAACGTTAACTATTCATGAAAATCGCAAATGAAATGAAATAAATATATTTGCTCTCAAGCTTAGACTTTTGTTAACAACACTGTCATCACAGATTTTCAAAATATGCTTTTCAACCATAGCTAAACAAGCATTTGTGTAAGAGTATTGATAGCTAGCATAGCATTAAGCCTAGAATTCAGCCAGCAACATTTTCACAAAAACAAGAAAAGCATTCAAATAAAATCATTTACCTTTGAAGAACTTTGGATGTTTTCAATGAGGAGACTCTCAGTTACATAGCAAATGTTCAGTTTTTCCTGAAAGATTCTTTGTGTAGGAGAAATCGCTCTGTTTTGTACATCACTTTTGACTACCAAAAAAAAACGAAAATTCAGTCACCAAAACGCCAAACTTTTTTCCAAATTAACTCCATAATATCGACTGAAACATGGCAAATGTTTAGAATCAATCCTCAAGGTGTTTTTCACATATTTCTTCATTGATATATCGTTCGTAGAAGTCTGCTTTCTTCTCTGAATTAAATGGAAAAATACTTACAGCTGAGGTTTACGCACCAATTTCGACGCAGGACACCGGGCGGACACCTGGTAAATGTGGTCTCTTATGGTCAATCTTCCAATGATATGCCTACAAATACGTCACAATGCTGCAGACACCTTGGGGAAACGGCAGAAATTGTGGGCTCTCTCCTTGCGCATTCACAGCCATATAAGGAGACAGTGGAAAACAGCGCTTCAAAAATTTTGCTCATTTCCTGTTTGAAGTTTCATCTTGGTTTCGCCTGTAGCATCAGTTCTGTGGCACTCACAGATAATATCTTTGCAGTTTTGGAAACGTCAGTGTTTTCTTTCCAAAGCTGTCAATAATATGCATCGTCGAGCATCTTTTCGTGACAAAATATCTTGTTTAAAACGGGAACGTTTTTTTAATCCAAAAATGAAATACTGCCCCTAGAGTTCAAAGAGGTTAAAGAAGAAGTTACAGGCCTGTGAGAGCCAGAAATCTTGCTTCTTTGTAGGTGACCAAATACTTATTTTCCACCATAATTTGCAAATAAATTCATTAAAAATCTTACAATGTGATTTTCTGGATTTTTTTTCTCTCATTTTGTCTGTCATAGTTGAAGTGTACCTATGATGAAAATTACAGGCCTCTTTCATCTTTTTAAGTGGGACAACTTGCACAATTGGTGGCTGACTAAATACTTTTTTGCCCCACTATATCCCGCTCTCCCTCTCTCACTCTCTCTACCTCTCTCGTGCTCCCAACCTCTCGCTCTACCTCTCCCTCTCTGGTGCTCTCGCGCGCCCTACCTCTCGCGCGCCCTACCTCTCGCGCGCCCTACCTCTCTCGCGCGCCCTACCTCTCTCGCGCGCCCTACCTCTCTCGCGCGCCCTACCTCTCTCGCGCGCCCTACCTCTCTCGCGCGCCCTACCTCTCTCGCGCGCCCTACCTCTACCGCGCGCCCTACCTCTCTCGCGCGCCCTACCGCTCTCGCGCTCTACCTCTTCCCCTCTCGCGCTTTACCTCTTCCCCTCTCGTGCTCTACCTCTTCCCCTCTCGCGCTCTACCTCTCTCGCGCTCTACCTCTTCCCCTCTACCGCCCTACCTCTCTCGCGCCCTACCTCTCGCCCTCTACCGCGCCCTACCTCTACCGCGCGCCCTACCTCTACCGCGCGCCCTACCTCTACCGCGCGCCCTACCTCTACCGCGCGCCCTACCTCTACCGCTCTCGCGCTCTACCTCTACCGCTCTCGCGCTCTACCGCTCTCGCGCTCTACCTCTACCGCTCTCGCGCTTTACCTCTTCCCCTCTCGCGCTCTACCTCTTCCCCTCTACCGCCCTACCTCTCTCGCGCCCTCTACCGCCCTACCTCTCTCACGCCCTACCTTGCCCTACCGTCCTACCTCTCTCTCGCCCTACCGCACTACCTCTCGCGCCCTACCGCCCTACCGTCCTACCTCTCTCTCGCCCTACCGCACTACCTCTCGCACCCTACCGCCCTACCCCTCTCGCGCCCTACCTCTCTCGCGCCCTACCGCCCTACCTCTCTCGCGCCCTACCGCCCTACCTCTCTCGCGCCCTACCGCCCTACCTCTCTCGCGCCCTACCGCCCTACCCCTCTCGCGCCCTACCCCTCTCGCGCCCTACCCCTCTCGCGCCCTACGCGCCCTACCCCTCTCGCGCCCTACCCCTCTCGCGCTCTACCCCTCTCGCGCTCTACCCCTCTCGCGCTCTACCCCTCTCGCGCTCTACCCCTCTCGCGCTCTACCCCTCTCGCGCTCTACCCCTCTCGCGCTCTACCCCTCTCGCGCTCTACCCCTCTCGCGCTCTACCTCTTCCCCTCTCGCGCTCTACCTCTTCCCCTCTCGCGCTCTACCTCTCCCCCAGTACTGCTCCGTGTGGAGACGGGGCGTTGTTTGATAAGTCGTGCAGCGAGGACGCGGGGGACGGCCAGGGCCACCAGCCCCTGTTTGAGAACGCCAAGCAGGGCAAGCTGCGCACCAAGGTGGAGAATGGTGAGTTACAGCCAGATGCCATCTGCAGCACTGTTCCATGAGGACCCCCTCTGTTACTGAGGACAAGCACATAGAGCCACCATGTTGCTTAACTCCCCTCTCTGCAGGCCAAACAGAGCATGACTACACATTCACACCTCATTTGCTGCTGCTGCCACAAACACACCTGGTAGAAAGGACAAATATCCCAACAGATTTGAATGTTCCAGTCTAGAGCATGGACTGTGTGATTCTAGTGTACAACCATCACTTTGACCACTGGCTCTCTCATACACCCTACTCCTCATACTGCATGGCTTTGTCTTTGGAGTCAAAAGTATGCCTCAAGCGTGTCTGTGCCATGTGTAGGTGAGGGTACCATCCCGGTAGAGTCATCAACCATCGTACCCACCTGGGACGGCATCCAGCATGGCGAGCGTCTGAGGACCATGAGCTGTAGCGACAAGATCCTTCGCTGGAACGTCCTGGGTCTGCAGGGAGCCCTGCTCTCCCACTTCCTCCATCCTATCTACCTGGCTTCAATCACCCTGGGTGAGGAGGGAACGATAGTACATAGAGGGAGATTGGTGGAAGGAGAGAAGAGATGAGGGAGGGATGGAGGGGACAGTAAACATTTGAGGGAGGTTTGATTTGAAAAATAGTGAGGGAGGATAGATTGAGTGTGGGAGTAAAGAGAGAGGGGGGGTTAACAGTCACCATTGGCTTCAGTCATGTTTAAAAAAACTCCACTCATAAGTAGACACCATCTCAATCCCAAACTACATTGTCCTTATACTGTAGGAGTCATGACCAGCTAACTATCCACCCAGACAGTCACTGTCCTTATACTGTAGGAGTCATGACCAGCTAACTATCCACCCTGACTGACCCCCTCAGACATCAATCTCTTTACTCACCTCTCCTTGTCAGAGTACTTTATGATGTGATCAACATGGAAATACACTGACTCCCACACTCTTCTGTCATTCTTTCTCTCCCTCTTTCTTTACATGTCAATCTCTGCCCCCCTCTGTCTCGCCCCCCCTCCTCTCTCATACCCCTTCCTCTATCTTCCGTTTTGTTTTCCCTGTCCTTGTCTCTTATATTTGTCCCTCCAGGCTACCTGTATAGCCATGGCCACCTGACACGTGCTGTCTGCTGCCGATTGGCCAGAGACGGCGAAGCCTTCTCCAAGAGTCTACCTGCTCCCTACACACTTAACCACCCCGAGGTACACGTACAGAAACACTCTCAACCACCCCGAGGTACACATACAGTACACACACAGAAAAACACTCAACCACCCACGAGGTACACGTACAGAAACACTCAACCACCCCGAGGTACACGTACAGAAACACTCAACCACCCCGAGGTACACGTACAGAAACACTCAACCACCCCGAGGTACACGTACAGAAACACACTCAACCACCCCGAGGTACACGTACAGAAACACACTCAACCACCCCGAGGTACACGTACAGTACGTACAGAAACACACTCAACCACCCCGAGGTACACGTACAGTACACATACAGAAACACACTCAACCACCCCGAGGTACACGTACAGTACACATACAGAAACACACTCAACCACCCCGAAGGTACACGTACAGAAATGCACTCAACCGCCCCGAGGTACACGTACAGGAATGCACTCAACCACCCCGAGGTACAGTGCCTTGCGAAAGTATTCGGCCCCCTTGAACTTTGCGACCATTTGCCACATTTCAGGCTTCAAACATAAAGATATAAAACTGTATTTTTTTTGTGAAGAATCAACAAGTGGGACACAATCATGAAGTGGAACGACATTTATTGGATATTTCAAACTTTTTAACAAATCAAAAACGGAATAATTGGGCGTGCAAAATTATTCAGCCCCCTTAAGTTAATACTTTGTAGCGCCACCTTTTGCTGCGATTACAGCTGTAAGTCGCTTGGGGTATGTCTCTCAGTTTTGCACATCGAGAGACTGAATTTTTTTTCCCATTCCTCCTTGCAAAACAGCTCGAGCTCAGTGAGGTTGGATGGAGAGCATTTGTGAACAGCAGTTTTCAGTTCTTTCCACAGATTCTCGATTGGATTCAGGTCTGGACTTTGACTTGGCCATTCTAACACCTGGATATGTTTATTTTTGAACCATTCCATTGTAGATTTTGCTTTATGTTTTGGATCATTGTCTTGTTGGAAGACAAATCTCCGTCCCAGTCTCAGGTCTTTTGCAGACTCCATCAGGTTTTCTTCCAGAATGGTCCTGTATTTGGCTCCATCCATCTTCCCATCAATTTTAACCATCTTCCCTGTCCCTGCTGAAGAAAAGCAGGCCCAAACCATGATGCTGCCACCACATAACATTTTGCATTGTTGCCAAAAAGTTCAATTTTGGTTTCATCTGACCAGAGCACCTTCTTCCACATGTTTGGTGTGTCTCCCAGGTGGCTTGTGGCAAACTTTAAACGACACTTTTTATGGATATCTTTAAGAAATGGCTTTCTTCTTGCCACTCTTCCATAAAGGCCAGATTTGTGCAATATACGACTGATTGTTGTCCTATGGACAGAGTCTCCCACCTCAGCTGTAGATCTCTGCAGTTCATCCAGAGTGATCATGGGCCTCTTGGCTGCATCTCTGATCAGTCTTCTCCTTGTATGAGCTGAAAGTTTAGAGGGACGGCCAGGTCTTGGTAAATTTGCAGTGGTCTGATACTCCTTCCATTTCAATATTATCGCTTGCACAGTGCTCCTCGGGATGTTTAGAGCTTGGGAAATCTTTTTGTATCCAAATCCGGCTTTAAACTTCTTCACAACAGTATCTCGGACCTGCCTGGTGTGTTCCTTGTTCTTCATGATGCTCTCTGCGCTTTTAACGGACCTCTGAGACTATCACAGTGCAGGTGCATTTATACAGAGACTTGATTACACACAGGTGGATTGTATTTATCATCATTAGTCATTTAGGTCAACATTGGATCATTCAGAGATCCTCACTGAACTTCTGGAGAGAGTTTGCTGCACTGAATGTAAAGGGGCTGAATAATTTTGCACGCCCAATTTTTCAGTTTTTGATTTGTTAAAAAAGTTTGAAATATCCAATAAATGTCGTTTCACTTCATGATTGTGTCCCACTTGTTGTTGATTCTTCACAAAAAAATACAGTTTTATATCTTTATGTTTGAAGCCTGAAATGTGGCAAAAGGTTGCAAAGTTCAAGGGGGCCGAATACTTTCGCAAGGCACTGTATAAGCACAGTACACACTCAACTACCCCGAGGTACACACACACACAGTACACATACAGAAACACACTCAACCTCACATACAGAAACACACTCAACCACCCCGAGGTACACACACACAGTACACATACAGAAATACACTCAACCACCCCGAGATATATACACACACACACACACACACACACACACACACACACAGCCGCTCCAAGCTTCCAGCATAGCCATTAACACAGACACAAACATTGCGTTCCGCTCTGTTTAAAATGGTTGATTCATCTGAAAGGACTTATTTAGTCGAATTTCAAATTTGACCTGTTATTGTGGGTATAGTGAAATGCCTGTAATTGAACACACTCTTCCTCTCCCTTTACTCCTCTCCATCACTCTGTCTCCCTTCAGGTGGGCAGGGTGAGTGTGTATGACTCGACGCGTCACACAGGGAAGACCAAGGAGTCCAGCGTGAACTGGAGCCAGCCAGACCACATCACTGTGGAGGTGCTGGATGGGACCAAGGGCAAACTGGACGGGTACGCACCCCGCACCACAACTAGAACCAGACCCTCAGACCTCATCCACCCTCATCCAGATAGCAGCACCAGGTGGTTAACCTGGGCTACACAGGGCCCCATTTCAGTAGAATAGCGATCACTATTTATACTCCATATCGAGTAGTGGCATTTAATTCATATGAAAAACATGTTGAAAATGTTTCAATCCCAGCGCAGTAGCTTCTGTGTATTCCTAAACCCTGTTTGTCTTCCCTCTAGCCCCAAACTGGACGTGTCGCGGGTCTCCAAGTCCAACATCTTCCGTCAATTCCGGTCGTTATGCCAACAGTGCGGACGCCAGGACCTGCTGGCTCTCCCGTCTTACGCCCAAGCCAAGATGGCCGCCATGTCCTTCCAGGTCGCAAAGCAGCAGTTCTTCGATGCGCTCGGTAGCCATGGTTACGGTGCCTGGATTGGCAAGCCATTGGAGGAGAAGAGCTTTGACGAAGCGGCGGCCTCCGATGGCCAAGGGGCAGGAAGTGTTGCTAATAGCAACCAGGGATACAACAACAACAATAGCTATGGAAGCACAACCACTGACTATAACAGCAGCCAGTGGGGTAGTAGTGCGTACACACAGGCCATGTAGAAAGGAGGGAGAGGGGAGGGTTGGCTAGCGATAGGACATGAGCCTGGAGGACAGGGGGGGAAGGGAGGAGAGGAAAGAGGAGCTAACAGCAAGTACTGGATCTTCTTGAAAGAAGATCAGACAGATTGGAAAGGACAGAGTTACGGAGATGGAGGGAGGGAAGGGGATAACAGGCCAGCCCAAGGGGTGAGAGTCAGACAGCAGCAAGAGAGATGGAGAGAGAAGGGGTTGCTACTGCTACACAAAAGCATCAGAATATAGAAAGAGAGGGGAGAATAGGGGGTTAGTAAGCATGATGACTGTGATGTAGTGACATTCAGAGCTGCATAGCATGCACTACTGCTCCACTGTAACAGTAGCCCCAGGACACTCTATCCTCACATTTACATACAGGACAAACCCTCCCTGCCCTCACGCACACAGCCCTGTCTCTCTAGTTCAGACACCCTACACCTGACCCTGTCCTACTCGCCAGCCAGCCATTCAATCACGCATGACTAGTTTAATCTGTACTTCTCAGCCTGAGCATGGATAGTAGTGATCACACTTTATATATATAAACCAGCCTTGTAACGTTTAGCTAGTCCCCGACCTAGTAACCCACCCCTTTACACTGTTGTTAATGCTATGGCTACGTCTACAGGTCACAGCCTGGTCCATCCCATAACTCTCGACTGTAACATAGATTTGATGACTAACTAGCCTAGATCATAATTCTTCTGTTATTGTTGTGTCCTATGTGGTGTGTATCGCTATTGTTCTTAAGTTTTTTTGGTGTTGTCACTCGAGGGCCACGTCAGGAAGGACAACGGTGACGTTGAGAACTGCTGAGAACAAGTAAATCAGCTACTTGTTTTCATTTTAGGATTCATGTTAGGGGGGTCAAAGTTCAGGTTAGGATAAGTGATTACTCGTAGTTGTGATAAAAAAAGAAAAGAAAGGCTTTGCACTCTTGTCCTTCCTAGCGTGGCCAGAATGTGGCCGGCGGGTTTTATGCGGACAGGGAGAAAGACTGGTTTGTTTTTATGTTTTAGTTCAGTCTGATCAAATACATTCAAGGGTGAAGCAATATATACATCATGTACATACAAATACATAAATACACAGATGTATATGCAATAACAATGTTTGTGTAGGGTATGTATATATCTCTGTGTGTGTATGTATATGTATATATTATGTATATATTTTGTAAGTCATGCCTAAAATTGATTTTCTATTGACTATTTTTTTGAAACGTTTTAACAAGTGGATGACAGAAAGCATTTTGTTTTATTATGTATGAAAATTCTGTCAAGTTTTAAGTGATTATAAAGACCGGCTTTGGAAAAGCTGAAATGTGTGTTTGTCTTTTTTTAAATGTATACTAAAGCCCTCATAACTGTGAATATAGACTGTTAGCCAAGTAAAAACACTACAGTCAGCACACTTGAGAATGTTTGTGTGTTTCTTCAGTCTCGTTTGTCTCTTGTGCAGAAAGGGGTAATTGGTCATTTAAGCGATGGACTCCATAGAGGCGTGTGTGTTATAGATTCTACTGTTTGTTTTCAAAGAAGATGTTGTCTGGTGGAGGGTTGATCTTCTTTACACAACACTGATGCAGTGAATGGAATGAGTGCTGTGTGTGTTTACCAGTTATTCAGTCCCTCAGTGGGACTGTGAGGGTACCTTACATCAGTGTCTGTCTTGTTGATATTCTCTGACTGCTAAGTATTGCCGGGCTAGGCCTGGGGAGCTGTGAGTGACCAGAAGAGCTCTGGCTGAACTGAATATTGCCAGGCTAGGCCTGGGGAGCTGTGAGTGACCAGAAGAGCTCTGGCTGAACTGAATATTGCCAGGCTAGGCCCGGGGGGCTGTGAGTCTGGCTGAACTGAATATTGCCAGGCTAGGCCTGGGGAGCAGTGAGTCTGTCTGAACTGAATATTGCCAGGCTAGGCCTGGGGGGCTGTGAGTCTGGCTGAACTGAATATTGCCAGGCTAGGCCTGGGGAGCAGTGAGTCTGTCTGAACTGAATATTGCCAGGCTAGGCCTGGGGAGCTGTGAGTGACCAGAAGAGCTCTGGCTGAACTGAATATTGCCAGGCTAGGCCCGGGGGGCTGTGAGTCTGGCTGAACTGAATATTGCCAGGCTAGGCCTGGGGAGCAGTGAGTCTGTCTGAACTGAATATTGCCAGGCTAGGCCTGGGGAGCTGTGAGTGACCAGAAGAGCTCTGGCTGAACTGAATATTGCCAGGCTAGGCCCGGGGAGCTGTGAGTCTGGCTGAACTGAATATTGCCAGGCTAGGCCTAGGGAGCTGTGAGTCTGGCTGAACTGAATATTGCCAGGCTAGGCCTGGGGAGCAGTGAGTCTGTCTGAACTGAATATTGCCAGGCTAGGCCTAGGGAGCTGTGAGTCTGGCTGAACTGAATATTGCCAGACTAGGCCCGGGGAGCTGTGAGTGACCAGAAGAGCTCTGGCTGAACTGAATATTGCCAGGCTAGGCCCGGGGAGCTGTGAGTCTGGCTGAACTGAATATTGCCAGGCTCGGCCTGGGGAGCTGTGAGTGACCAGAAGAGCTCTGGCTGAACTGAATATTGCCAGGCTAGGCCCGGGGAGCTGTGAGTCTGTCTGAAATGAATATTGCCAGGCTAGGCCTGGGGAGCTGTGAGTGACCAGAAGAGCTCTGGCTGAACTGAATATTGCCAGGCTAGGCCCGGGGAGCTGTGAGTCTGGCTGAACTGAATTTTGCCAGGCTAGGCCCGGGGAGCTGTGAGTGACCAGAGCAGAGACGTCATGCCCCCTCAGATTTGTCCTGTTTAAAATATAATTGTTAAAGTTTTGTTTCTCTGTAATACCACGAGCCACTTAGCAATTTTATGAAGTTGGCTTTAGCTCAGATAGGTTCCCAACCCCATAACTAGCTACTAAGAAGCCATTTCAGGCTGTTCGAGTAGCTGGTTTGTCTATTTGCCTGCTGGCAACATTGATACACTTTAGAAAAGCAAACAATTACTATATGAACTGAGTAAGACATTCCTTTCAATCTTTTAGCAGAGATGCAGAGAAGCATCTTAAAAACAATAACCACCAGTCTGAAGGATACCGACTGCTCAAGAGGTATTATTAGATATGCAATTATGTATATTTTTGTACATAGAATGAATCATGAATATGGCTCTAGGTTGCAGGAAAAAGCTGTTTCAGGTGTATAAAAAAATGATCCAACTTCCATATGCTGACCTAGCCCCCTCCAGACCCTGCCCCCTCCAGACCCCGCCCCCCTCCAGACCCCACCCCCCAGGCATCCTCGAGTACTTTGTGCCCCCTCAGATTTTGAAGGTGCTTTGATGCTCCTACAGAAAATATCTAAATGTTGTGAACTGAATGTTGTCAGGCTAGGTCTGGGGACCTGTGTGAACTGAATGTTGTCAGGCTAGGTCTGGGGAGCTGTGTGAACTGAATGTTGTCAGGCTAGGTCTGGGGACCTGTGTGAACTGAATGTTGTCAGGCTAGGTCTGGGAAGCTGTGTGAACTGAATTGTCAGGTTAGGTCTGGGGAGCTGTGTGAACTGAATGTTGTCAGGCTAGGTCTGGGGAGCTGAGTGAACTGAATTGTCAGGTTAGGTCTGGGAAGCTGTGTGAACTGAATGTTGTCAGATTAGGTCTGGGAAGCTGTGTGAACTGAATTGTCAGGTTAGGTCTGGGGGGCTGTGTGAACAGAATGTTGTCAGGCTAGGTCTGGGAGCTGTGTGAACTGAATGTTGTCAGGTTAGGTCTGGGAAGCTGTGTGAACTGAATTGTCAGGTTAGGTCTGGGGAGCTGTGTGAACTGAATTGTCAGGTTAGGTCTGGGGAGCTGTGTGAACTGAATTGTCAGGTTAGGTCTGGGAGCTGTGTGAACTGAATGTTGTCAGGCTAGGTCTGGGGAGCTGTGTGAACTGAATTGTCAGGTTAGGTCTGGGAGCTGTGTGAACTGAATGTTGTCAGGCTAGGTCTGGGAGCTGTGTGAACTGAATGTTGTCAGGCTAGGTCTGGGGAGCTGTGTGAACTGAATTGTCAGGTTAGGTCTGGGAGCTGTGTGAACTGAATGTTGTCAGGCTAGGTCTGGGAGCTGTGTGAACTGAATTGTCAGGTTAGGTCTGGGAGCTGTGTGAACTGAATGTTGTCAGGCTAGGTCTGGGAGCTGTGTGAACTGAATGTTGTCAGGCTAGGTCTGGGGAGCTGTGTGAACTGAATTGTCAGGTTAGGTCTGGGGAGCTGTGTGAACTGAATGTTGTCAGGCTAGGTCTGGGGAGCTGTGTGAACTGAATTGTCAGGTTAGGTCTGGGGAGCTGTGTGAACTGAATGTTGTCAGGCTAGGTCTGGGGAGCTGTGTGAACTGAATGTTGTCAGGCTAGGTCTGGGAGCTGTGTGAACTGAATGTTGTCAGGTTAGGTTTGGGGAGCTGTGTGAACTGAATGTTGTCAGGCTAGATCTGGGAGCTGTGTGTACTGAATGTTGTCAGGCTAGGTCTGGGGAGCTGTGTGAACTGAATGTTGTCAGGCTAGGTCTGGGAGCTGTGTGAACTGAATGTTGTCAGGTTAGGTTTGGGGAGCTGTGTGAACTGAATGTTGTCAGGCTAGGTTTGGGGAGCTGTGTGAACTGAATGTTGTCAGGCTAGGTCTGGGGAGCTGTGTGAACTGAATGTTGTCAGGCTAGGTCTGGGGAGCTGTGTGAACTGAATGTTGTCAGGCTAGGTCTGGGAGCTGTGTGAACTGAATGTTGTCAGGTTAGGTCTGGGGAGCTGTGTGAACTGAATGTTGTCAGGCTAGGTTTGGGGAGCTGTGTGAACTGAATGTTGTCAGGCTAGGTCTGGGGAGCTGTGTGAACTGAATGTTGTCAGGTTAGGTTTGGGGAGCTGTGTGAACTGAATGTTGTCAGGCTAGGTTTGGGGAGCTGTGTGAACTGAATGTTGTCAGGCTAGGTCTGGGGAGCTGTGTGAACTGAATGTTGTCAGGTTAGGTTTGGGGAGCTGTGTGAACTGAATGTTGTCAGGCTAGGTCTGGGGAGCTGTGTGAACTGAATGTTGTCAGGTTAGGTCTGGGGAGCTGTGTGAACTGAATTGTCAGGTTAGGTCTGGGGAGCTGTGTGA